>NW_027287712.1:0-86045 GCF_047511675.1 Marmota flaviventris
GCAAACGCTTTTCAAATGAAAGTGTATTTCCTTGCCTTTGCTTATAGCTACTTTAACAGGGAGAAAAGCATAGAGAGCACACTGAGAACTCATTGACTGAGTCAAGTTTCAAGCAGCTAGCACAAACCATGTTTGATTTACACTTCCACATTCATGGATCCCTATAGGGGGAAAGGAATTCAAACTTACAAATAAAGTGTTCCTGAAAATGAATGCTTCAAACTGAAAAACGAAATTTGGGCAGCCAAGAGCAACTGGTATACACATTTTTCCGGCTAAGTATCAACAAGTTCGGGTGAATAAATATTTGCTGAGATTCCAGTAAACTCAGAGTTCTGTGGAAGCTTTGCAAATGCTTTCCGATGAAAGTGTATGTTCCTTGCCTCTGCTTAGAGCTACTACCACAGGGAACAAAGCATAGAGAGCACACCCAGAACTAATTGAGTGAGTCAAGTTCGAAGAAGCTAGCACAAACCGTGTTGGATATACAGTTCCAAATGCATGGATCCCTATAAGGGAAAAGGAAGTGAAACTTAAAATTCAAAGTGCTCCTGCAAACGAACGCTTCAACCCTGAAGAAGGAAATTGGGCAGCCAAGTGAAACCAGTATACTCTTCTTTGCTGAAGAGTATCATCAAGATCGGGTGAAAAAATTTTGCTGAGATTCCAGGAAACTCAAGAGTTCTGTGGAAGCTCTGCAAACACTTTAAAATGAAAGTATATTTTTTCTTGCCTCTGCTTAGGGCTACTTCATCAGGAAACAAAGCATAGAGAGTGCACTGAGAACTAACTGAGTGAGTCAAGTTTCATGCAGCTAGTACAAACCGTTTTTGAGTTCGAGTTCCCAAAGCATGTATCCCTATAGGGGAAAATGAAGTGAAACCTAAAATTTCAAAGTATTCCTGCAAACCAACTATTCAACCTAGAAGATCTAAATTTGGGCAGCCCAATGCAACCGGTATACTTATCTTTCCTGTCGAGTTAACAACAAGTTAGGGTGAAAAACTATTTGCTGAGATTCCAGGAAACTCATAGTTCTGTGCAATCACTGCAAATGCTTTCCAATGAAAGTTTCTTTCCCTGGCCTCTGCTTAGGGTTACTTCAACAGAAAACAAAGCATAGAGATTGCACTGAGAACTAGTTGAGTGAGTTTCAGTTTCAAGCAGCTAACATAAACCGTGTTTGATTTATAAGTCCAAATGCATAAGTCCCTATAAGGAAAAGTGAAGTGAAACCTAAAAATTCAAAGTGTTCCTGCAAACGAACTTTTCAACCTAGAAGAACGACATTTGGGTAGCTAAGTGCAACTGGTATACTCATCTTTCCTGACAAGGGTCATCAAGATCAGGTGAGTAAATATTTGCAGAGATTCCAGTTAACTTGGAGCTCTGTTGAAGCTCTGTAAATGCTTTCTAAGGAAAGCGTATGTTCCTCGCCTCCACTTAGGACCACTTCAACAGGGAACAAAGCACAGAGAGTACACCAGGAACTAATTGAGTGAGTCAAGCTTCAAGCAGCTAGCACAAACAGTGTTTGATTTAGAGTTCCAAATGCATGTATTCCTATAGGTTAAAATGAAGAGAAACCCCCCAAATGCAATGTCTTCCTGAAAGCACATGCTTCAACTTAGAAGAACGAAATTTTGGCAGGCAAATGCAACTGGTATACTCATCTTTCTTACCTAGGATCAACAAGATCAAGTGAAAAAATATTCGCTGAAATTCCAGTAAACTTGGGAGTTTTGTTTAAGCTCTGCAAACACTTACATAAGAAAGCGTATTTTTCTTCCCTCTGCTTGGGGATACTTCAGCGGGGGACAATGCATAGAGAGTGCACTGAGAACTAATTGAGTGAGCCAAGTTTCAAACATGTATCACAAACTGTTTGATTTAGCATTCCAAATGCATGTATTCATATAGGGGAAAAAAGAAGTTAAACCTAAAAATTCATAGTGTTCCTGCAAAGGAACTCTTCAACATAAGATTACGGAATTTGGGCTGCCAAGTGCAACCCATATACGCATTTTGCTGCCAAGTATCAACAAGATCGGGTGAAAAAACATTTGCTGAGAGTCCAGTAATCTCTTGAGTTCTGTGGATGCTCTACAAACACTTTCAAATGAATGTCTATTTTTCTTTGCTCTGCTTAAGGGTACATAAACCGGTAACAAAGGGTAGAGAGCACAATGAGAATTCATTCAGTGCGTCTAGTTTCAAGCAGCTAGCACAAACCGTGTTTGATTTAGATTTTCAAAAGCATGTATCCCTAGAGGGGAAAATGTAGTAAAACCTAAATATTCAAAGTCATCCTGCAAAGGAATGCTTCAATCTAGCAGAACAAAATTTGTGCAGCCAAGCGCAACTGGTATACACCTTTTTCCTACCAAGTATCAACAAGATAGGGTGACAAAAATATTTGCTGAGGTTTCCGTAATCTCTGAGTTTTTTGGAAGCTCGGTGAATACTTTCCAAAGAAAGTGTGTTTTCCTTGCCTCTGCTTAGGGCTACTTCAACAGGGAACAATGCTTAGAGAGTGCACTGAGAACTAGTTGAGTGAGTCAAGTTGCAAGCACACAGCAAAAACCGTGTTTGATTTAGAGTTCAACATGCATGTATCCCTATAGGGGAAAATGAAGTGAAACCTAAAATTCAAAGTTTTCCTGCAAAGGAACGTTTCAATCTAGAAGCACGAGATCTGAACAGCCAAGGACAACTTGTATAGTTATCTCTCCTGTCGAATACCAAGTAGATCGGGTGAAAAATTATTAGCTGAGAGTCCAGTAAACTCATAGTTCTACGGAAGCTCTGCAAACACTTTCAAATTAAAGCGTATTTTCATTGTCTCTGTTTAGAGCTACTTCAACAGGGAACAAATCATAGAGACCACACTGAGAACTAATCGAGTGTGTCAAGTTTCAAGCCGCTAGCAAAATCCGTGTTTCATTTAGAGTTCCAAATGCATGTATCCTATAGGGGACAACAAAGTGAAACCTAAAAATTCAAAGTGTTCCTGCAAAGGAACAGTTGAACCTAGAAGAATGAAATTTGGAAAGCCAAGTGCAACTGGTATAGCGATCTTTCCTGCCAAGTATCAAAAAGAATGGGTGAAAAGTTTTTTTTTTCTGATATTCTTGTAAACTGAGAGTTCTGTGGGAGCTCTGCAAACGCTTTCAAATGAAAGTGTATTTCCTTGCCTTTGCTTACAGCTATTTTAACCGGGAGAAAATCATAGAGAGCACACTGAGAACTCATTGACTGAGTCAAGTTTCAAGCAGCTAGCACAAACCATGTTTGATTTACAGTTCCACATTCATGGATCCCTATAGGGGAAAAGGAATTCAAACCTACAAATAAAGTGTTCCTGAAAATGAATGCTTCAAACTGAAAAACGAAATTTGGGGAGCCAAGAGCAACTGGTATACACATTTTTCCGGCTAAGTATCAACAAGTTCGGGTGAAAAAATATTTGCTGAGATTCCAGGAAACTCAAAGTTCTGTGGAATCACTGCAAATGCTTTCCAATGAAAGTTTCTTTCCCTGGCCTCTGCTTAGGGTTACTTCAACAGAAAACAAAGCATAGAGATCGCACTGAGAACTAGTTGAGTGAGTTTCAGTTTCAAGCAGCTAGCATAAACCGTGTTTGATTTATAAGTCCAAATGCATACGTCCCTATAAGGAAAAGTGAAGTGAAACCTAAAAATACAAAGTGTTCCTGCAAACGAACTTTTCAACCTAGAAGAACGACATTTGGGTAGCTAAGTGCAACTGGTATACTCATCTTTCCTGACAAGGGTCATCAAGATCAGGTGAGTAAATATTTGCAGAGATTCCAGTTCACTTGGAGCTCTGTTGAAGCTCTGTAAATGCTTTCTAAGGAAAGCGTATGTTCCTCGCCTCCACTTAGGACCACTTCAACAGGGAACAAAGCACAGAGAGTACACCAGGAACTAATTGAGTGAGTCAAGCTTCAAGCAGCTAGCACAAACAGTGTTTGATTTAGAGTTCCAAATGCATGTATTCCTATATTTAAAATGAAGAGAAACCCCGCAAATGCAATGTCTTCCTGAAAGCACATGCTTCAACTTAGAAGAACGAAATTTTGGCAGGCAAATGCAACTGGTATACTCATCTTTCTTACCTAGGATCAACAAGATCAAGTGAAAAAATATTCGCTGAAATTCCAGTAAACTTGGGAGTTTTGTGGAAGCTCTGCAAACACTTACATAAGAAAGCGTATTTTCCTTGCCTCCTTGGGGATACTTCAGCGGGGGACAATGCCTAGAGAGTGCACTGAGAACTAATTGAGTGAGCCAAGTTTCAAACAGGTATCACAAACTGTGTTTGATTTAGCATTCCAAATGCATGTATTCACATAGGGAAAAAAGAAGTTAAACCTAAAAATTCAAAGTGTTCCTGCAAAGGAACTCTTCAACATAAGATTACGAAATTTGGGCTGCCAAGTGCAACCCATATACTCATTTTTGCTGCCAAGTTTCAACAAGATCGGGTGAAAAAACATTTGCTGAGAGTCCAGGAAACTCTTGAGTTCTGTGGATGCTCTACAAACACGTTCAAATGAAAGTCTATTTTTCTTTGCTCTGCTTAGGGGTACATAAACCGGTAATGAAGCGTAGAGAGCACAATGAGAATTCATTCAGTGAGTCAAGTTTCAAGCAGCTAGCACAAACCGTGTTTGATTTAGATTTTCAAAAGCATGTATCCCTAGAGGGGAAAATGTAGTAAAACCTAAATATTCAAAGTCGTCCTGCAAAGGAATGCTTCAACCTAGCAGAACAAAATTTGTGCAGCCAAGCGCAACTGGTATACACCTTTTTCCTACCAAGTATCAACAAGATAGGGTGACAAAATATTTGCTGAGGTTTCCGTAATCTCTGAGTTTTTTGGAAGCTCGGTGAATACTTTCCAAAGAAAGTGTGTTTTCCTTGCCTCTGCTTAGGGCTACTTCAACAGGGAACAATGCATAGAGAGTGCACTGAGAACTAGTTGAATGAGTCAAGTTACAAGCACACAGCAAAAACCGTGTTTGATTTAGAGTTCCATATGCATGTATCCCTATAGGGGAAAATGAAGTGAAACCTAAAATTTCAAAGTATTCCTGCAAACCAACTATTCAACCTAGAAGATCTAAATTTGGGCAGCCAAATGCAACCGGTATACTTATCTTTCCTGTCGAGTTAACAACAAGTTAGGGTGAAAAAATATTTGCTGAGATTCCAAGAAACTCAAAGTTCTGTGGAATCACTGCAAATGCTTTCCAATGAAAGTTTCTTTCCCTGGCCTCTGCTTAGGGTTACTTCAACAGAAAACAAAGCATAGAGATTGCACTGAGAACTAGTTGAGTGAGTTTCAGTTTCAAGCAGCTAGCATAAACCGTGTTTGATTTATAAGTCCAAATGCATACGTCCCTATAAGGAAAAGTGAAGTGAAACCTAAAAATTCAAAGTGTTCCTGCAAACGAACTTTTCAACCTAGAAGAACGACATTTGGGTAGCTAAGTGCAACTGGTATACTCATCTTTCCTGACAAGGGTCATCAAGATCAGGTGAGTAAATATTTGCAGAGATTCCAGTTCACTTGGAGCTCTGTTGAAGCTCTGTAAATGCTTTCTAAGGAAAGCGTATGTTCCTCGCCTCCACTTAGGACCACTTCAACAGGGAACAAAGCACAGAGAGTACACCAGGAACTAATTGAGTGAGTCAAGCTTCAAGCAGCTAGCACAAACAGTGTTTGATTTCGAGTTCCAAATGCATGTATTCCTATAGGTTAAAATGAAGAGAAACCCCCCAAATGCAATGTCTTCCTGAAAGCACATGCTTCAACTTAGAAGAACGAAATTTTGGCAGGCAAATGCAACTGGTATACTCATCTTTCTTACCTAGGATCCACAAGATCAAGTGAAAAAATATTCGCTGAAATTCCAGTAAACTTGGGAGTTTTGTGGAAGCTCTGCAAACACTTACATAAGAAAGCGTATTTTCCTTGCCTCTGCTTGGGGATACTTCAGCGGGGGACAATGCCTAGAGAGTTCACTGAGAACTAATTGAGTGAGCCAAGTTTCAAACAGGTATCACAAACTGTGTTTGATTTAGCATTCCAAATGCATGTATTCACATAGGGAAAAAAGAAGTTAAACCTAAAAATTCAAAGTGTTCCTGCAAAGGAACTCTTCAACATAAGATTACGAAATTTGGGCTGCCAAGTGCAACCCATATACTCATTTTGCTGCCAAGTTTCAACAAGATCGGGTGAAAAAACATTTGCTGAGAGTCCAGTAAACTCTTGAGTTCTGTGGATGCTCTACAAACACGTTCAAATGAAAGTCTATTTTTCTTTGCTCTGCTTAGGGGTACATAAACCGGTAACAAAGCGTAGAGAGCACAATGAGAATTCATTCAGTGAGTCAAGTTTCAAGCAGCTAGCACAAACCGTGTTTGATTTAGATTTTCAAAAGCATGTATCCCTAGAGGGGAAAATGTAGTAAAACCTAAATATTCAAAGTCGTCCTGCAAAGGAATGCTTCAACCTAGCAGAACAAAATTTGTGCAGCCAAGCGCAACTGGTATACACCTTTTTCCTACCAAGTATCAACAAGATAGGGTGACAAAATATTTGCTGAGGTTTCCGTAATCTCTGAGTTTTTTGGAAGCTCGGTGAATACTTTCCAAAGAAAGTGTGTTTTCCTTGCCTCTGCTTAGGGCTACTTCAACAGGGAACAATGCATAGAGAGTGCACTGAGAACTAGTTGAATGAGTCAAGTTACAAGCACACAGCAAAAACCGTGTTTGATTTAGAGTTCCATATGCATGTATCCCTATAGGGGAAAATGAAGTGAAACCTAAAATTTCAAAGTATTCCTGCAAACCAACTATTCAACCTAGAAGATCTAAATTTGGGCAGCCAAATGCAACCGGTATACTTATCTTTCCTGTCGAGTTAACAACAAGTTAGGGTGAAAAAATATTTGCTGAGATTCCAGGAAACTCAAAGTTCTGTGCAATCACTGCAAATGCTTTCCAATGAAAGTTTCTTTCCCTGGCCTCTGCTTAGGGTTACTTCAACAGAAAACAAAGCATAGAGATCGCACTGAGAACTAGTTGAGTGAGTTTCAGTTTCAAGCAGCTAGCATAAACCGTGTTTGATTTATAAGTCCAAATGCATACGTCCCTATAAGGAAAAGTGAAGTGAAACCTAAAAATTCAAAGTGTTCCTGCAAACGAACTTTTCAACCTAGAAGAACGACATTTGGGTAGCTAAGTGCAACTGGTATACTCATCTTTCCTGACAAGGGTCATCAAGATCAGGTGAGTAAATATTTGCAGAGATTCCAGTTCACTTGGAGCTCTGTTGAAGCTCTGTAAATGCTTTCTAAGGAAAGCGTATGTTCCTCGCCTCCACTTAGGACCACTTCAACAGGGAACAAAGCACAGAGAGTACACCAGGAACTAATTGAGTGAGTCAAGCTTCAAGCAGCTAGCACAAACAGTGTTTGATTTAGAGTTCCAAATGCATGTATTCCTATATTTAAAATGAAGAGAAACCCCGCAAATGCAATGTCTTCCTGAAAGCACATGCTTCAACTTAGAAGAACGAAATTTTGGCAGGCAAATGCAACTGGTATACTCATCTTTCTTACCTAGGATCAACAAGATCAAGTGAAAAAATATTCGCTGAAATTCCAGTAAACTTGGGAGTTTTGTGGAAGCTCTGCAAACACTTACATAAGAAAGCGTATTTTCCTTGCCTCTGCTTGGGGATACTTCAGCGGGGGACAATGCCTAGAGAGTGCACTGAGAACTAATTGAGTGAGCCAAGTTTCAAACAGGTATCACAAACTGTGTTTGATTTAGCATTCCAAATGCATGTATTCACATAGGGAAAAAAGAAGTTAAACCTAAAAATTCAAAGTGTTCCTGCAAAGGAACTCTTCAACATAAGATTACGAAATTTGGGCTGCCAAGTGCAACCCATATACTCATTTTTGCTGCCAAGTTTCAACAAGATCGGGTGAAAAAACATTTGCTGAGAGTCCAGGAAACTCTTGAGTTCTGTGGATGCTCTACAAACACGTTCAAATGAAAGTCTATTTTTCTTTGCTCTGCTTAGGGGTACATAAACCGGTAACGAAGCGTAGAGAGCACAATGAGAATTCATTCAGTGAGTCAAGTTTCAAGCAGCTAGCACAAACCGTGTTTGATTTAGATTTTCAAAAGCATGTATCCCTAGAGGGGAAAATGTAGTAAAACCTAAATATTCAAAGTCGTCCTGCAAAGGAATGCTTCAACCTAGCAGAACAAAATTTGTGCAGCCAAGCGCAACTGGTATACACCTTTTTCCTACCAAGTATCAACAAGATAGGGTGACAAAATATTTGCTGAGGTTTCCGTAATCTCTGAGTTTTTTGGAAGCTCGGTGAATACTTTCCAAAGAAAGTGTGTTTTCCTTGCCTCTGCTTAGGGCTACTTCAACAGGGAACAATGCATAGAGAGTGCACTGAGAACTAGTTGAATGAGTCAAGTTACAAGCACACAGCAAAAACCGTGTTTGATTTAGAGTTCCATATGCATGTATCCCTATAGGGGAAAATGAAGTGAAACCTAAAATTTCAAAGTATTCCTGCAAACCAACTATTCAACCTAGAAGATCTAAATTTGGGCAGCCAAATGCAACCGGTATACTTATCTTTCCTGTCGAGTTAACAACAAGTTAGGGTGAAAAAATATTTGCTGAGATTCCAGGAAACTCAAAGTTCTGTGCAATCACTGCAAATGCTTTCCAATGAAAGTTTCTTTCCCTGGCCTCTGCTTAGGGTTACTTCAACAGAAAACAAAGCATAGAGATCGCACTGAGAACTAGTTGAGTGAGTTTCAGTTTCAAGCAGCTAGCACAAACAGTGTTTGATTTAGAGTTCCAAATGCATGTATTCCTATAGGCTAAAATGAAGAGAAACCCCCCAAATGCAATGTCTTCCTGAAAGCACATGCTTCAACTTAGAAGAACGAAATTTTGGCAGGCAAATGCAACTGGTATACTCATCTTTCTTACCTAGGATCAACAAGATCAAGTGAAAAAATATTCGCTGAAATTCCAGTAAACTTGGGAGTTTTGTGGAAGCTCTGCAAACACTTACATAAGTAAGCGTATTTTCCTTGCCTCTGCTTGGGGATACTTCAGCGGGGGACAATGCCTAGAGAGTGCACTGAGAACTAATTGAGTGAGCCAAGTTTCAAACAGGTATCACAAACTGTGTTTGATTTAGCATTCCAAATGCATGTATTCACATAGGGAAAAAAGAAGTTAAACCTAAAAATTCAAAGTGTTCCTGCAAAGGAACTCTTCAACATAAGATTACGAAATTTGGGCTGCCAAGTGCAACCCATATACTCATTTTTGCTGCCAAGTTTCAACAAGATCGGGTGAAAAAACATTTGCTGAGAGTCCAGTAAACTCTTGAGTTCTGTGGATGCTCTACAAACACGTTCAAATGAAAGTCTATTTTTCTTTGCTCTGCTTAGGGGTACATAAACCGGTAACGAAGCGTAGAGAGCACAATGAGAATTCATTCAGTGAGTCAAGTTTCAAGCAGCTAGCACAAACCGTGTTTGATTTAGATTTTCAAAAGCATGTATCCCTAGAGGGGAAAATGTAGTAAAACCTAAATATTCAAAGTCGTCCTGCAAAGGAATGCTTCAACCTAGCAGAACAAAATTTGTGCAGCCAAGCGCAACTGGTATACACCTTTTTCCTACCAAGTATCAACAAGATAGGGTGACAAAATATTTGCTGAGGTTTCCGTAATCTCTGAGTTTTTTGGAAGCTCGGTGAATACTTTCCAAAGAAAGTGTGTTTTCCTTGCCTCTGCTTAGGGCTACTTCAACAGGGAACAATGCATAGAGAGTGCACTGAGAACTAGTTGAATGAGTCAAGTTACAAGCACACAGCAAAAACCGTGTTTGATTTAGAGTTCCATATGCATGTATCCCTATAGGGGAAAATGAAGTGAAACCTAAAATTTCAAAGTATTCCTGCAAACCAACTATTCAACCTAGAAGATCTAAATTTGGGCAGCCAAATGCAACCGGTATACTTATCTTTCCTGTCGAGTTAACAACAAGTTAGGGTGAAAAAATATTTGCTGAGATTCCATTAAACTCAAAGTTCTGTGCAATCACTGCAAATGCTTTCCAATGAAAGTTTCTTTCCCTGGCCTCTGCTTAGGGTTACCTCAACAGAAAACAAAGCATAGAGATCACAGTGAGAACTAGTTGAGTGCGTTTCAGTTTCAAGCAGCTAGCATAAACCGTGTTTGATTTATAAGTCCAAATGCATATGTCCCTATAAGGAAAAGTGAAGTGAAACCTAAAAATTCAAAGTGTTCCTGCAAACGAACTTTTCAACCTAGAAGAACGACATTTGGGTAGCTAAGTGCAACTGGTATACTCATCTTTCCTGACAAGGGTCATCAAGATCAGGGGAGTAAATATTTGCAGAGATTCCAGTTCACTTAGAGCTCTGTTGAAGCTCTGTAAATGCTTTCTAAGGAAAGCGTATGTTCCTCGCCTCCACTTAGGACCACTTCAACAGGGAACAAAGCACAGAGAGTACACCAGGAACTAATTGAGTGAGTCAAGCTTCAAGCAGCTAGCACAAACAGTGTTTGATTTAGAGTTCCAAATGCATGTATTCCTATAGGTTAAAATGAAGAGAAACCCCCCAAATGCAATGTCTTCCTGAAAGCACATGCTTCAACTTAGAAGAACGAAATTTTGGCAGGCAAATGCAACTGGTATACTCATCTTTCTTACCTAGGATCAACAAGATCAAGTGAAAAAATATTCGCTGAAATTCCAGTAAACTTGGGAGTTTTGTGGAAGCTCTGCAAACACTTACATAAGAAAGCGTATTTTCCTTGCCTCTGCTTGGGGATACTTCAGCGGGGGACAATGCCTAGAGAGTGCACTGAGAACTAATTGAGTGAGCCAAGTTTCAAACAGGTATCACAAACTGTGTTTGATTTAGCATTCCAAATGCATGTATTCACATAGGGAAAAAAGAAGTTAAACCTAAAAATTCAAAGTGTTCCTGCAAAGGAACTCTTCAACATAAGATTACGAAATTTGGGCTGCCAAGTGCAACCCATATACTCATTTTTGCTGCCAAGTTTCAACAAGATCGGGTGAAAAAACATTTGCTGAGAGTCCAGTAAACTCTTGAGTTCTGTGGATGCTCTACAAACACGTTCAAATGAAAGTCTATTTTTCTTTGCTCTGCTAAGGGGTACATAAACCGGTAATGAAGCGTAGAGAGCACAATGAGAATTCATTCAGTGAGTCAAGTTTCAAGCAGCTAGCACAAACCGTGTTTGATTTAGATTTTCAAAAGCATGTATCCCTAGAGGGGAAAATGTAGTAAAACCTAAATATTCAAAGTCGTCCTGCAAAGGAATGCTTCAACCTAGCAGAACAAAATTTGTGCAGCCAAGCGCAACTGGTATACACCTTTTTCCTACCAAGTATCAACAAGATAGGGTGACAAAATATTTGCTGAGGTTTCCGTAATCTCTGAGTTTTTTGGAAGCTCGGTGAATACTTTCCAAAGAAAGTGTGTTTTCCTTGCCTCTGCTTAGGGCTACTTCAACAGGGAACAATGCATAGAGAGTGCACTGAGAACTAGTTGAATGAGTCAAGTTACAAGCACACAGCAAAAACCGTGTTTGATTTAGAGTTCCATATGCATGTATCCCTATAGGGGAAAATGAAGTGAAACCTAAAATTTCAAAGTATTCCTGCAAACCAACTATTCAACCTAGAAGATCTAAATTTGGGCAGCCAAATGCAACCGGTATACTTATCTTTCCTGTCGAGTTAACAACAAGTTAGGGTGAAAAAATATTTGCTGAGATTCCAGGAAACTCAAAGTTCTGTGCAATCACTGCAAATGCTTTCCAATGAAAGTTTCTTTCCCTGGCCTCTGCTTAGGGTTACTTCAACAGAAAACAAAGCATAGAGATCGCACTGAGAACTAGTTGAGTGAGTTTCAGTTTCAAGCAGCTAGCATAAACCGTGTTTGATTTATAAGTCCAAATGCATACGTCCCTATAAGGAAAAGTGAAGTGAAACCTAAAAATTCAAAGTGTTCCTGCAAACGAACTTTTCAACCTAGAAGAACGACATTTGGGTAGCTAAGTGCAACTGGTATACTCATCTTTCCTGACAAGGGTCATCAAGATCAGGTGAGTAAATATTTGCAGAGATTCCAGTTCACTTGGAGCTCTGTTGAAGCTCTGTAAATGCTTTCTAAGGAAAGCGTATGTTCCTCGCCTCCACTTAGGACCACTTCAACAGGGAACAAAGCACAGAGAGTACACCAGGAACTAATTGAGTGAGTCAAGCTTCAAGCAGCTAGCACAAACAGTGTTTGATTTAGAGTTCCAAATGCATGTATTCCTATATTTAAAATGAAGAGAAACCCCCCAAATGCAATGTCTTCCTGAAAGCACATGCTTCAACTTAGAAGAACGAAATTTTGGCAGGCAAATGCAACTGGTATACTCATCTTTCTTACCTAGGATCAACAAGATCAAGTGAAAAAATATTCGCTGAAATTCCAGTAAACTTGGGAGTTTTGTGGAAGCTCTGCAAACACTTACATAAGAAAGCGTATTTTCCTTGCCTCTGCTTGGGGATACTTCAGCGGGGGACAATGCATAGAGAGTGCACTGAGAACTAATTGAGTGAGCCAAGTTTCAAACAGGTATCACAAACTGTGTTTGATTTACCATTCCAAATGCATGTATTCACATAGGGAAAAAAGAAGTTAAACCTAAAAATTCAAAGTGTTCCTGCAAAGGAACTCTTCAACATAAGATTACGAAATTTGGGCTGCCAAGTGCAACCCATATACTCATTTTTGCTGCCAAGTATCAACAAGATCGGGTGAAAAAACATTTGCTGAGAGTCCAGTAAACTCTTGAGTTCTGTGGATGCTCTACAAACACGTTCAAATGAAAGTCTATTTTTCTTTGCTCTGCTTAGGGGTACATAAACCGGTAACGAAGCGTAGAGAGCACAATGAGAATTCATTCAGTGAGTCAAGTTTCAAGCAGCTAGCACACACCGTGTTTGATTTAGATTTTCAAAAGCATGTATCCCTAGAGGGGAAAATGTAGTAAAACCTTAATATTCAAAGTCGTCCTGCAAAGGAATGCTTCAACCTAGCAGAACAAAATTTGTGCAGCCAAGCGCAACTGGTATACACCTTTTTCCTACCAAGTATCAACAAGATAGGGTGACAAAATATTTGCTGAGGTTTCCGTAATCTCTGAGTTTTTTGGAAGCTCGGTGAATACTTTCCAAAGAAAGTGTGTTTTCCTTGCCTCTGCTTAGGGCTATTTCAACAGGGAACAATGCATAGAGAGTGCACTGAGAACTAGTTGAATGAGTCAAGTTACAAGCACACAGCAAAAACCGTGTTTGATTTAGAGTTCCATGTGCATGTATCCCTATAGGGGAAAATGAAGTGAAACCTAAAATTTCAAAGTATTCCTGCAAACCAACTATTCAACCTAGAAGATCTAAATTTGGGCAGCCAAATGCAACCGGTATACTTATCTTTCCTGTCGAGTTAACAAAAAGTTAGGGTGAAAAAATATTTGCTGAGATTCCATTAAACTCAAAGTTCTGTGCAATCACTGCAAATGCTTTCCAATGAAAGTTTCTTTGCCTGGCCTCTGCTTAGGGTTACTTCAACAGAAAACAAAGCATAGAGATCGCACTGAGAACTAGTTGAGTGAGTTTCAGTTTCAAGCAGCTAGCATAAACCGTGTTTGATTTATAAGTCCAAATGCATACGTCCCTATAAGGAAAAGTGAAGTGAAACCTAAAAATTCAAAGTGTTCCTGCAAACGAACTTTTCAACCTAGAAGAACGACATTTGGGTAGCTAAGTGCAACTGGTATACTCATGTTTCCTGACAAGGGGCATCAAGATCAGGTGAGTAAATATTTGCAGAGATTCCAGTTAACTTGGAGCTCTGTTGAAGCTCTGTAAATGCTTTCTAAGGAAAGCGTATGTTCCTCGCCTCCACTTAGGACCACTTCAACAGGGAACAAAGCACAGAGAGTACACCAGGAACTAATTGAGTGAGTCAAGCTTCAAGCAGCTAGCACAAACAGTGTTTGATTTCGAGTTCCAAATGCATGTATTCCTATAGGTTAAAATGAAGAGAAACCCCCCAAATGCAATGTCTTCCTGAAAGCACATGCTTCAACTTAGAAGAACGAAATTTTGGCAGGCAAATGCAACAGGTATGCTCATTTTTCTTACCTAGGACCAACAAGATCAAGTGAAAAAATATTCGCTGAAATTCCAGTAAACTTGGGAGTTTTGTGGAAGCTCTGCAAACACTTACATAAGAAAGCGTATTTTCCTTGCCTCTGCTTGGGGATACTTCAGCGGGGGACAATGCATAGAGAGTGCACTGAGAACTAATTGAGTGAGCCAAGTTTCAAACAGGTATCACAAACTGTGTTTGATTTAGCATTCCAAATGCATGTATTCACATAGGGAAAAAAGAAGTTAAACCTAAAAATTCAAAGTGTTCCTGCAAAGGAACTCTTCAACATAAGATTACGAAATTTGGGCTGCCAAGTGCAACCCATATACTCATTTTTGCTGCCAAGTTTCAACAAGATCGGGTGAAAAAACATTTGCTGAGAGTCCAGTAAACTCTTGAGTTCTGTGGATGCTCTAAAAACACGTTCAAATGAAAGTCTATTTTTCTTTGCTCTGCGTAGGGGTACATAAACTGGTAACGAAGCGTAGAGAGCACAATGAGAATTCATTCAGTGAGTCAAGTTTCAAGCAGCTAGCACACACCGTGTTTGATTTAGATTTTCAAAAGCATGTATCCCTAGAGGGGAAAATGTAGTAAAACCTAAATATTCAAAGTCATCCTGCAAAGGAATGCTTCAACCTAGCAGAACAAAATTTGTGCAGCCAAGCGCAACTGGTATACACCTTTTTCCTACCAAGTATCAACAAGATAGGGTGACAAAATATTTGCTGAGGTTTCCGTAATCTCTGGGTTTTTTGGAAGCTCGGTGAATACTTTCCAAAGAAAGTGTGTTTTCCTTGCCTCTGCTTAGGGCTACTTCAACAGGGAACAATGCATAGAGAGTGCACTGAGAACTAGTTGAATGAGTCAAGTTACAAGCACACAGCAAAAACCGTGTTTGATTTAGAGTTCCATGTGCATGTATCCCTATAGGGGAAAATGAAGTGAAACCTAAAATTTCAAAGTATTCCTGCAAACCAACTATTCAACCTAGAAGATCTAAATTTGGGCAGTCAAATGCAACCGGTATACTTATCTTTCCTGTCGAGTTAACAACAAGTTAGGGTGAAAAAATATTTGCTGAGATTCCAGGAAACTCAAAGTTCTGTGGAATCACTGCAAATGCTTTCCAATGAAAGTTTCTTTCCCTGGCCTCTGCTTAGGGTTACTTCAACAGAAAACAAAGCATAGAGATCGCACTGAGAACTAGTTGAGTGAGTTTCAGTTTCAAGCAGCTAGCATAAACCGTGTTTGATTTACAAGTCCAAATGCATAAGTCCCTACAAGGAAAAGTGAAGTGAAACCTAAAAATTCAAAGTGTTCCTGCAAACGAACTTTTCAACCTAGAAGAACGACATTTGGGTAGCTAAGTGCATCTGGTATACTCATCTTTCCTGACAAGGGTCATCAAGATCAGGTGAGTAAATATTTGCAGAGATTCCAGTTCACTTGGAGCTCTGTTGAAGCTCTGTAAATGCTTTCTAAGGAAAGCGTATGTTCCTCGCCTCCACTTAGGACCACTTCAACAGGGAACAAAGCACAGAGAGTACACCAGGAACTAATTGAGTGAGTCAAGCTTCAAGCAGCTAGCACAAACAGTGTTTGATTTAGAGTTCCAAATGCATGTATTCCTATAGGTTAAAAAGAAGAGAACCCCCCCCAAATGCAATGTCTTCCTGAAAGCACATGCTTCAACTTAGAAGAACGAAATTTTGGCAGGCAAATGCAACTGGTATACTCATCTTTCTTACCTAGGATCAACAAGATCAAGTGAAAAAATATTCGCTGAAATTCCAGTAAACTTGGGAGTTTTGTGGAAGCTCTGCAAACACTTACATAAGAAAGCATATTTTCCTTGCCTCTGCTTGGGGATACTTCAGTGGGGGACAATGCATAGAGAGTGCACTGAGAACTAATTGAGTGAGCCAAGTTTCAAACAGGTATCACAAACTGTGTTTGATTTAGCATTCCAAATGCATGTATTCACATAGGGAAAAAAGAAGTTAAACCTAAAAATTCAAAGTGTTCCTGCAAAGGAACTCTTCAACATAAGATTACGAAATTTGGGCTGCCAAGTGCAACCCATATACTCATTTTTGCTGCCAAGTTTCAACAAGATCGGGTGAAAAAACATTTGATGAGAGTCCAGTAAACTCTTGAGTTCTGTGGATGCTCTACAAACACGTTCAAATGAAAGTCTATTTTTCTTTGCTCTGCTTAGGGGTACATAAACCGGTAACAAAGCGTAGAGAGCACAATGAGAATTCATTCAGTGAGTCAAGTTTCAATCAGCTAGCACAAACCGTGTTTGATTTAGATTTTCAAAAGCATGTATCCCTAGAGGGGAAAATGTAGTAAAACCTAAATATTCAAAGTCATCCTGCAAAGGAATGCTTCAACCTAGCAGAACAAAATTTGTGCAGCCAAGCGCAACTGGTATACACCTTTTTCCTACCAAGTATCAACAAGATAGGGTGACAAAATATTTGCTGAGGTTTCCGTAATCTCTGAGTTTTTTGGAAGCTCGGTGAATACTTTCCAAAGAAAGTGTGTTTTCCTTTCCTCTGCTTACTGCTATTTCAACAGGGAACAATGCATAGAGAGTGCACTGAGAACTAGTTGAATGAGTCAAGTTACAAGCACACAGCAAAAACCGTGTTTGATTTAGAGTTCCATGTGCATGTATCCCTATAGGGGAAAATGAAGTGAAACCTAAAATTTCAAAGTATTCCTGCAAACCAACTATTCAACCTAGAAGATCTAAATTTGGGCAGCCAAATGCAACCGGTATACTTATCTTTCCTGTCGAGTTAACAACAAGTTAGGGTGAAAAAATATTTGCTGAGATTCCAGGAAACTCAAAGTTCTGTGCCATCACTGCAAATGCTTTTTCCAATGAAAGTTTCTTTCCCTGGCCTCTTCTTAGGGTTACTTCAACAGAAACAAAGCATAGAGATCGCACTGAGAACTAGTTGAGTGAGTTTCAGTTTCAAGCAGCTAGCATAAACCGTGTTTGATTTATAAGTCCAAATGCATACGTCCCTATAAGGAAAAGTGAAGTGAAACCTAAAAATTCAAAGTGTTCCTGCAAACGAACTTTTCAACCTAGAAGAACGACATTTGGGTAGCTAAGTGCAACTGGTATACTCATCTTTCCTGACAAGGGTCATCAAGATCAGGGGAGTAAATATTTGCAGAGATTCCAGTTCACTTGGAGCTCTGTTGAAGCTCTGTAAATGCTTTCTAAGGAAAGCGTATGTTCCTCGCCTCCACTTAGGACCACTTCAACAGGGAACAAAGCACAGAGAGTACACCAGGAACTAATTGAGTGAGTCAAGCTTCAAGCAGCTGGCACAAACAGTGTTTGATTTAGAGTTCCAAATGCATGTATTCCTATAGGTTAAAATGAAGAGAAACCCCCCCAAATGCAATGTCTTCCTGAAAGCACATGCTTCAACTTAGAAGAACGAAATTTTGGCAGGCAAATGCAACTGGTATACTCATCTTTCTTACCTAGGATCAACAAGATCAAGTGAAAAAATATTCGCTGAAATTCCAGTAAACTTGGGAGTTTTGTGGAAGCTCTGCAAACACTTACATAAGAAAGCGTATTTTCCTTGCCTCTGCTTGGGGATACTTCAGCGGGGGACAATGCATAGAGAGTGCACTGAGAACTAATTGAGTGAGCCAAGTTTCAAACAGGTATCACAAACTGTGTTTGATTTAGCATTCCAAATGCATGTATTCACATAGGGAAAAAAGAAGTTAAACCTAAAAATTCAAAGTGTTCCTGCAAAGGAACTCTTCAACATAAGATTACGAAATTTGGGCTGCCAAGTGCAACCCATATACCCATTTTTGCTGCCAAGTTTCAACAAGATCGGGTGAAAAAACATTTGCTGAGAGTCCAGTAAACTCTTGAGTTCTGTGGATGCTCTACAAACACGTTCAAATGAAAGTCTATTTTTCTTTGCTCTGCTTAGGGGTACATAAACTGGTAATGAAGCGTAGAGAGCACAATGAGAATTCATTCAGTGAGTCAAGTTTCAAGCAGCTAGCACAAACCGTGTTTGATTTAGATTTTCAAAAGCATGTATCCCTAGAGGGGAAAATGTAGTAAAACCTAAATATTCAAAGTCATCCTGCAAAGGAATGCTTCAACCTAGCAGAACAAAATTTGTGCAGCCAAGCGCAACTGGTATACACCTTTTTCCTACCAAGTATCAACAAGATAGGGTGACAAAATATTTGCTGAGGTTTCCGTAATCTCTGAGTTTTTTGGAAGCTCGGTGAATACTTTCCAAAGAAAGTGTGTTTTCCTTGCCTCTGCTTAGGGCTACTTCAACAGGGAACAATGCATAGAGAGTGCACTGAGAACTAGTTGAATGAGTCAAGTTACAAGCACACAGCAAAAACCGTGTTTGATTTAGAGTTCCATGTGCATGTATCCCTATAGGGGAAAATGAAGTGAAACCTAAAATTACAAAGTATTCCTGCAAACCAACTATTCAACCTAGAAGATCTAAATTTGGTCAGCCAAATGCAACCGGTCTACTTATCTTTCCTGTCGAGTTAACAACAAGTTAGGGTGAAAAAATATTTGCTGAGATTCCAGGAAACTCAAAGTTCTGTGCAATCACTGCAAATGCTTTCCAATGAAAGTTTCTTTGCCTGGCCTCTGCTTAGGGTTACTTCAACAGAAAACAAAGCATAGAGATCGCACTGAGAACTAGTTGAGTGCGTTTCAGTTTCAAGCAGCTAGCATAAACCGTGTTTGATTTATAAGTCCAAATGCATACGTCCCTATAAGGAAAAGTGAAGTGAAACCTAAAAATTCAAAGTGTTCCTGCAAACGAACTTTTCAACCTAGAAGAACGACATTTGGGTAGCTAAGTGCAACTGGTATACTCATCTTTCCTGACAAGGGTCATCAAGATCAGGTGAGTAAATATTTGCAGAGATTCCAGTTCACTTGGAGCTCTGTTGAAGCTCTGTAAATGCTTTCTAAGGAAAGCATATGTTCCTCGCCTCCACTTAGGACCACTTCAACAGGGAACAAAGCACAGAGAGTACACCAGGAACTAACTGAGTGAGTCAAGCTTCAAGCAGCCAGCACAAACAGTGTTTGATTTAGAGTTCCAAATGCATGTATTCCTATAGGTTAAAATGAAGAGAAACCCCCCCAAATGCAATGTCTTCCTGAAAGCACATGCTTCAACTTAGAAGAACGAAATTTTGGCAGGCAAATGCAACTGGTATACTCATCTTTCTTACCTAGGATCAACAAGATCAAGTGAAAATATATTCGCTGAAATTCCAGTAAACTTGGGAGTTTTGTGGAAGCTCTGCAAACACTTACATAAGAAAGCGTATTTTCCTTGCCTCTGCTTGGGGATTCTTCAGCGGGGGACAATGCATAGAGAGTGCACTGAGAACTAATTGAGTGAGCCAAGTTTCAAAAAGGTATCACAAACTGTGTTTGATTTAGCATTCCAAATGCATGTATTCACATAGGGAAAAAAAGAAGTTAAACCTAAAAATTCAAAGTGTTCCTGCAAAGGAACTGTTCAACATAAGATTATGAAATTTGGGCTGCCAAGTGCAACCCATACACTCATTTTTGCTGCCAAGTTTCAACAAGATCGGGTGAAAAAACATTTGCTGAGAGTCCAGTAAACTCTTGAGTTCTGTGGATGCTCTACCAACACGTTCAAATGAAAGTCTATTTTTCTTTGCTCTGCTTAGGGGTACATAAACCGGTAACAAAGCGTAGAGAGCACAATGAGAATTCATTCAGTGAGTCAAGTTTCAAGCAGCTAGCACAAACCGTGTTTGATTTAGATTTTCAAAAGCATGTATCCCTAGAGGGGAAAATGTAGTAAAACCTAAATATTCAAAGTCATCCTGCAAAGGAATGCTTCAACCTAGCAGAACAAAATTTGTTCAGCCAAGCGCAACTGGTATACACCTTTTTCCTACCAAGTATCAACAAGATAGGGTGACAAAATATTTGCTGAGGTTTCCGTAATCTCTGAGTTTTTTGGAAGCTCGGTGAATACTTTCCAAAGAAAGTGTGTTTTCCTTGCCTCTGCTTAGGGCTACTTCAACAGGGAACAATGCATAGAGAGTGCACTGAGAACTAGTTGAATGAGTCAAGTTACAAGCACACAGCAAAAACCGTGTTTGATTTAGAGTTCCATATGCATGTAACCCTATAGGGGAAAATGAAGTGAAACCTAAAATTTCAAAGTATTCCTGCAAACCAACTATTCAACCTAGAAGATCTAAATTTGGGCAGACAAATGCAACCGGTCTACTTATCTTTCCTGTCGAGTTAACAACAAGTTAGGGTGAAAAAATATTTGCTGAGATTCCAGGAAACTCAAAGTTCTGTGCAATCACTGCAAATGCTTTCCAATGAAAGTTTCTTTGCCTGGCCTCTGCTTAGGGTTACTTCAACAGAAAACAAAGCATAGAGATCGCACTGAGAACTAGTTGAGTGCGTTTCAGTTTCAAGCAGCTAGCATAAACCGTGTTTGATTTATAAGTCCAAATGCATACGTCCCTATAAGGAAAAGTGAAGTGAAACCTAAAAATTCAAAGTGTTCCTGCAAACGAACTTTTCAACCTAGAAGAACGACATTTGGGTAGCTAAGTGCAACTGGTATACTCATCTTTCCTGACAAGGGTCATCAAGATCAGGTGAGTAAATATTTGCAGAGATTCCAGTTAACTTGGAGCTCTGTTGAAGCTCTGTAAATGCTTTCTAAGGAAAGCGTATGTTCCTCGCCTCCACTCAGGACCACTTCAACAGGGAACAAAGCACAGAGAGTACACCAGGAACTAATTGAGTGAGTCAAGCTTCAAGCAGCTAGCACAAACAGTGTTTGATTTAGAGTTCCAAATGCATGTATTCCTATAGGTTAAAATGAAGAGAAACCCCCCCAAATGCAATGTCTTCCTGAAAGCACATGCTTCAACTTAGAAGAACGAAATTTTGGCAGGCAAATGCAACTGGTATACTCATCTTTCTTACCTAGGATCAACAAGATCAAGTGAAAAAATATTCGCTGAAATTCCAGTAAACTTGGGAGTTTTGTGGAAGCTCTGCAAACACTTACATAAGAAAGCGTATTTTCCTTGCCTCTGCTTGGGGATACTTCAGCGGGGGAAAATGCATAGAGAGTGCACTGAGAACTAATTGAGTGAGCCAAGTTTCAAAAAGGTATCACAAACTGTGTTTGATTTAGCATTCCAAATGCATGTATTCACATAGGGAAAAAAGAAGTTAAACCTAAAAATTCAAAGTGTTCCTGCAAAGGAACTCTTCAACATAAGATTACGAAATTTGGGCTGCCAAGTGCAACCCATATACTCATTTTTGCTGCCAAGTTTCAACAAGATCGGGTGAAAAAACATTTGCTGAGAGTCCAGTAAACTCTTGAGTTCTGTGGATGCTCTACAAACACGTTCAAATGAAAGTCTATTTTTCTTTGCTCTGCTTAGGGGTACATAAACCGGTAACGAAGCGTAGAGAGCACAATGAGAATTCATTCAGTGAGTCAAGTTTCAAGCAGCTGGCACAAACCTTGTTTGATTTAGATTTTCAAAAGCATGTATCCCTAGAGGGGAAAATGTAGTAAAACCTAAATATTCAAAGTCATCCTGCAAAGGAATGCTTCAACCTAGCAGAACAAAATTTGTGCAGCCAAGCGCAACTGGTATACACCTTTTTCCTAAAAAGTATCAACAAGATAGGGTGACAAAATATTTGCTGAGGTTTCCGTAATCTCTGAGTTTTTTGGAAGCTCGGTGAATACTTTCCAAAGAAAGTGTGTTTTCCTTGCCTCTGCTTAGGGCTACTTCAACAGGGAACAATGAGTAGAGAGTGCACTGAGAAATAGTTGAATGAGTCAAGTTACAAGCACACAGCAAAAACCGTGTTTGATTTAGAGTTCCATATGCATGTATCCCTATAGGGGAAAATGAAGTGAAACCTAAAATTTCAAAGTATTCCTGCAAACCAACTATTCAACCTAAAAGATCTAAATTTGGGCAGCCAAATGTAACCGGTCTACTTATCTTTCCTGTCGAGTTAACAACAAGTTAGGGTGAAAAAATATTTGCTGAGATTCCAGGAAACTCAAAGTTCTGTGGAATCACTGCAAATGCTTTCCAATGAAAGTTTCTTTCCCTGGCCTCTGCTTAGGGTTACTTCAACAGAAAACAAAGCATAGAGATCGCACTGAGAACTAGTTGAGTGCGTTTCAGTTTCAAGCAGCTAGCATAAACCGTGTTTGATTTATAAGTCCAAATGCATACGTCCCTATAAGGAAAAGTGAAGTGAAACCTAAAAATTCAAAGTGTTCCTGCAAACGAACTTTTCAACCTAGAAGAAAGACATTTGGGTAGCTAAGTGCAACTGGTATACTCATCTTTCCTGACAAGGGTCATCAAGATCAGGTGAGTAAATATTTGCAGAGATTCCAGTTCACTTGGAGCTCTGTTGAAGCTCTGTAAATGCTTTCTAAGGAAAGTGTATGTTCCTCGCCTCCACTTAGGACCACTTCAACAGGGAACAAAGCACAGAGAGTACACCAGGAACTAATTGAGTGAGTCAAGCTTCAAGCAGCTAGCACAAACAGTGTTTGACTTAGAGTTCCAAATGCATGTATTCCTATAGGTTAAAATGAAGAGAAACCCCCCCCCCCCAAATGCAATGTCTTCCTGAAAGCACATGCTTCAACTTAGAAGAACGAAATTTTGGCAGGCAAATGCAACTGGTATACTCATCTTTCTTACCTAGGATCAACAAGATCAAGTGAAAAAATATTCGCTGAAATTCCAGTAAACTTGGGAGTTTTGTGGAAGCTCTGCAAACACTTACATAAGAAAGCGTATTTTCCTTGCCTCTGCTTGGGGATACTTCAGCGGGGGACAATGCATAGAGAGTGCACTGAGAACTAATTGAGTGAGCCAAGTTTCAAACAGGTATCACAAACTGTGTTTGATTTAGCATTCCAAATGCATGTATTCACATAGGGAAAAAAGAAGTTAAACCTAAAAATTCAAAGTGTTCCTGCAAAGGAACTCTTCAACATAAGATTACAAAATTTGGGCTGCCAAGTGCAACCCATATACTCATTTTTGCTGCCAAGTTTCAACAAGATCGGTTGAAAAAACATTTGCTGAGCGTCCAGTAAACTCTTGAGTTCTGTGGATGCTCTACAAACACGTTCAAATGAAAGTCTATTTTTCTTTGCTCTGCATAGGGGTACATAAACCGGTAACAAAGCGTAGAGAGCACAATGAGAATTCATTCAGTGAGTCAAGTTTCAAGCAGCTAGCACAAACCGTGTTTGATTTAGATTTTCAAAAGCATGTATCCCTAGTGGTTAAAATGTAGTAAAACCTAAATATTCAAAGTCATCCTGCAAAGGAATGCTTCAACCTAGCAGAACAAAATTTGTGCAGCCAAGCGCAACTGGTATACACCTTTTTCCTACCAAGTATCAACAAGATAGGGTGACAAAATATTTACTGAGGTTTCCGTAATCTCTGAGTTTTTTGGAAGCTCGGTGAATACTTTCCAAAGAAAGTGTGTTTTCCTTGCCTCTGCTTAGGGCTACTTCAACAGGGAACAATGCGTAGAGAGTGCACTGAGAACTAGTTGAATGAGTCAAGTTACAAGCACACAGCAAAAACCGTGTTTGATTTAGAGTTCCATATGCATGTATCCCTATAGGGGAAAATGAAGTGAAACCTAAAATTTCAAAGTATTCCTGCAAACCAACTATTCAACCTAGAAGATCTAAATTTGGGCAGCCAAATGCAACCGGTCTACTTATCTTTCCTGTGGAGTTAACAACAAGTTAGGGTGAAAAAATATTTGCTGAGATTCCAGGAAACTCAAAGTTCTGTGCAATCACTGCAAATTCTTTCCAATGAAAGTTTCTTTCCCTGGCCTCTGCTTAGGGTTACTTCAACAGAAAACGAAGCATAGAGATCGCACTGAGAACTAGTTGAGTGCGTTTCAGTTTCAAGCAGCTAGCATAAACCGTGTTTGATTTATAAGTCCAAATGCATACGTCCCTATAAGGAAAAGTGAAGTGAAACCTAAAAATTCAAAGTGTTCCTGCAAACGAACTTTTCAACCTAGAAGAACGACATTTGGGTAGCTAAGTGCAACTGGTATACTCATCTTTCCTGACAAGGGTCATCAAGATCAGGTGAGTAAATATTTGCAGAGATTCCAGTTAACTTGGAGCTCTGTTGAAGCTCTGTCAATGCTTTCTAAGGAAAGCGTCTGTTCCTCGCCTCCACTTAGGACCACTTCAACAGGGAACAAAGCACAGAGAGTACACCAGGAACTAATTGAGTGAGTCAAGCTTCAAGCAGCTAGCACAAACAGTGTTTGATTTAGAGTTCCAAATGCATGTATTCCTAGAGGTTAAAATGAAGAGAAACCCCCCCAAATGCAATGTCTTCCTGAAAGCACATGCTTCAACTTAGAAGAACGAAATTTTGGCAGGCAAATGCAACTGGTATACTCATCTTTCTTACCTAGGATCAACAAGATCAAGTGAAAAAATATTCGCTGAAATTCCAGTAAACTTGGGAGTTTTGTGGAAGCTCTGCAAACACTTACATAAGAAAGCGTATTTTCTTTGCCTCTGCTTGGGGATACTTCAGCGGGGGACAATGCATAGAGAGTGCACTGAGAACTAATTGAGTGAGCCAAGTTTCAAACAGGTATCACAAACTGTGTTTGATTTAGCATTCCAAATGCATGTATTCACATAGGGAAAAAAGAAGTTAAACCTAAAAATTCAAAGTGTTCCTGCAAAGGAACTCTTCAACATAAGATTACGAAATTTGGGCTGCTAAGTGCAACCCATATACTCATTTTTGCTGCCAAGTTTCAACAAGATCGGGTGAAAAAACATTTGCTGAGAGTCCAGTAAACTCTTGAGTTCTGTGGATGCTCTACAAACACGTTCAAATGAAAGTCTATTTTTCTTTGCTCTGCTTAGGGGTACATAAACCGGTAACGAAGCGTAGAGAGCACAATGAGAATTCATTCAGTGAGTCAAGTTTCAAGCAGCTAGCACAAACCGTGTTTGATTTAGATTTTCAAAAGCATGTATCCCTAGTGGTTAAAATGTAGTAAAACCTAAATATTCAAAGTCATCCTGCAAAGGAATGCTTCAACCTAGCAGAACAAAATTTGTGCAGCCAAGCGCAACTGGTATACACCTTTTTCCTACCAAGTATCAACAAGATAGGGTGACAAAATATTTACTGAGGTTTCCGTAATCTCTGAGTTTTTTGGAAGCTCGGTGAATACTTTCCAAAGAAAGTGTGTTTTCCTTGCCTCTGCTTAGGGCTACTTCAACAGGGAACAATGCGTAGAGAGTGCACTGAGAACTAGTTGAATGAGTCAAGTTACAAGCACACAGCAAAAACCGTGTTTGATTTAGAGTTCCATATGCATGTATCCCTATAGGGGAAAATGAAGTGAAACCTAAAATTTCAAAGTATTCCTGCAAACCAACTATTCAACCTAGAAGATCTAAATTTGGGCAGCCAAATGCAACCGGTCTACTTATCTTTCCTGTGGAGTTAACAACAAGTTAGGGTGAAAAAATATTTGCTGAGATTCCAGGAAACTCAAAGTTCTGTGCAATCACTGCAAATTCTTTCCAATGAAAGTTTCTTTCCCTGGCCTCTGCTTAGGGTTACTTCAACAGAAAACGAAGCATAGAGATCGCACTGAGAACTAGTTGAGTGCGTTTCAGTTTCAAGCAGCTAGCATAAACCGTGTTTGATTTATAAGTCCAAATGCATACGTCCCTATAAGGAAAAGTGAAGTGAAACCTAAAAATTCAAAGTGTTCCTGCAAACGAACTTTTCAACCTAGAAGAACGACATTTGGGTAGCTAAGTGCAACTGGTATACTCATCTTTCCTGACAAGGGTCATCAAGATCAGGTGAGTAAATATTTGCAGAGATTCCAGTTCACTTGGAGCTCTGTTGAAGCTCTGTCAATGCTTTCTAAGGAAAGCATCTGTTCCTCGCCTCCACTTAGGACCACTTCAACAGGGAACAAAGCACAGAGAGTACACCAGGAACTAATTGAGTGAGTCAAGCTTCAAGCAGCTAGCACAAACAGTGTTTGATTTAGAGTTCCAAATGCATGTATTCCTAGAGGTTAAAATGAAGAGAAACCCCCCCAAATGCAATGTCTTCCTGAAAGCACATGCTTCAACTTAGAAGAACGAAATTTTGGCAGGCAAATGCAACTGGTATACTCATCTTTCTTACCTAGGATCAACAAGATCAAGTGAAAAAATATTCGCTGAAATTCCAGTAAACTTGGGAGTTTTGTGGAAGCTCTGCAAACACTTACATAAGAAAGCGTATTTTCTTTGCCTCTGCTTGGGGATACTTCAGTGGGGGACAATGCATAGAGAGTGCACTGAGAACTAATTGAGTGAGCCAAGTTTCAAACAGGTATCACAAACTGTGTTTGATTTAGCATTCCAAATGCATGTATTCACATAGGGAAAAAAGAAGTTAAACCTAAAAATTCAAAGTGTTCCTGCAAAGGAACTCTTCAACATAAGATTACGAAATTTGGGCTGCTAAGTGCAACCCATATACTCATTTTTGCTGCCAAGTTTCAACAAGATCGGGTGAAAAAACATTTGCTGAGAGTCCAGTAAACTCTTGAGTTCTGTGGATGCTCTACAAACACGTTCAAATGAAAGTCTATTTTTCTTTGCTCTGCTTAGGGGTACATAAACCGGTAACGAAGCGTAGAGAGCACAATGAGAATTCATTCAGTGAGTCAAGTTTCAAGCAGCTAGCACAAACCGTGTTTGATTTAGATTTTCAAAAGCATGTATCCCTAGTGGTTAAAATGTAGTAAAACCTAAGTATTCAAAGTCATCCTGCAAAGGAATGCTTCAACCTAGCAGAACAAAATTTGTGCAGCCAAGCGCAACTGGTATACACCTTTTTCCTACCAAGTATCAACAAGATAGGGTGACAAAATATTTACTGAGGTTTCCGTAATCTCTGAGTTTTTTGGAAGCTCGGTGAATACTTTCCAAAGAAAGTGTGTTTTCCTTGCCTCTGCTTAGGGCTACTTCAACAGGGAACAATGCGTAGAGAGTGCACTGAGAACTAGTTGAATGAGTCAAGTTACAAGCACACAGCAAAAACCGTGTTTGATTTAGAGTTCCATATGCATGTATCCCTATAGGGGAAAATGAAGTGAAACCTAAAATTTCAAAGTATTCCTGCAAACCAACTATTCAACCTAGAAGATCTAAATTTGGGCAGCCAAATGCAACCGGTCTACTTATCTTTCCTGTCGAGTTAACAACAAGTTAGGGTGAGAAAATATTTGCTGTGATTCCAGGAAACTCAAAGTTCTGTGCAATCACTGCAAATGCTTTCCAATGAAAGTTTCTTTCCCTGGCCTCTGCTTAGGGTTACTTCAACAGAAAACGAAGCATAGAGATCGCACTGAGAACTAGTTGAGTGCGTTTCAGTTTCAAGCAGCTAGCATAAACCGTGTTTGGTTTATAAGTCCAAATGCATACGTCCCTATAAGGAAAAGTGAAGTGAAACCTAAAAATTCAAAGTGTTCCTGCAAACGAACTTTTCAACCTAGAAGAACGACATTTGGGTAGCTAAGTGCAACTGGTATACTCATCTTTCCTGACAAGGGTCATCAAGATCAGGTGAGTAAATATTTGCAGAGATTCGAGTTAACTTGGAGCTCTGTTGAAGCTCTGTCAATGCTTTATAAGGAAAGCGTGTGTTCCTCGCCTCCACTTAGGACCACTTCAACAGGTAACAAAGCACAGAGAGTACACCAGGAACTAATTGAGTGAGTCAAGCTTCAAGCAGCTAGCACAAACAGTGTTTGATTTAGAGTTCCAAATGCATGTATTCCTATAGGTTAAAATGAAGAGAAACCCCCCCAAATGCAATGTCTTCCTGAAAGCACATGCTTCAACTTAGAAGAACGAAATTTTGGCAGGCAAATGCAACTGGTATACTCATCTTTCTTACCTAGGATCCACAAGATCAAGTGAAAAAATATTCGCTGAAATTCCAGTAAACTTGGGAGTTTTGTGGAAGCTCTGCAAACACTTACATAAGAAAGCGTATTTTCCTTGCCTCTGCTTGGGGATACTTCAGCGGGGGACGATGCATAGAGAGTGCACTGAGAACTAATTGAGTGAGCCAAGTTTCAAACAGGTATCACAAACTGTGTTTGATTTAGCATTCCAAATGCATGTATTCACATAGGGAAAAAAGAAGTTAAACCTAAAAATTCAAAGTGTTCCTGCAAAGGAACTCTTCAACATAAGATTACGAAATTTGGGCTGCCAAGTGCAACCCATATACTCATTTTTGCTGCCAAGTTTCAACAAGATCGGGTGAAAAACATTTGCTGAGAGTCCAGTAAACTCTTGAGTTCTGTGGATCCTCTACAAACACGTTCAAATGAAAGTCTATTTTTCTTTGCTCTGCTTAGGGGTACATAAACCGGTAACAAAGCGTAGAGAGCACAATGAGAATTCATTCAGTGAGTCAAGTTTCAAGCAGCTAGCACAAACCGTGTTTGATTTAGATTTTCAAAAGCATGTATCCCTAGAGGGGAAAATGTAGTAAAACCTAAATATTCAAAGTCATCCTGCAAAGGAATGCTTCAACCTAGCAGAACAAAATTTGTGCAGCCAAGCGCAACTGGTATACACCTTTTTCCTACCAAGTATCAACAATATAGGGTGACAAAATATTTGCTGAGGTTTCCGTAATCTCTGAGTTTTTTGGAAGCTCGGTGAATACTTTCCAAAGAAAGTGTGTTTTCCTTGCCTCTGCTTAGGGCTACTTCAACAGGGAACAATGCATAGAGAGTTCACTGAGAACTAGTTGAATGAGTCAAGTTACAAGCACACAGCAAAAACCGTGTTTGATTTAGAGTTCCATATGCATGTATCCCTATAGGGGAAAATGAAGTGAAACCTAAAATTTCAAAGTATTCCTGCAAACCAACTATTCAACCTAGAAGATCTAAATTTGGGCAGCCATATGCAACCGGTATACTTATCTTTCCTGTCGAGTTAACAACAAGTTAGGGTGAAAATAATATTTGCTGAGATTCCAGGAAACACAAAGTTCTGTGGAATCACTGCAAATGCTTTCCAATGAAAGTTTCTTTCCCTGGCCTCTGCTTAGGGTTACTTCAACAGAAAACAAAGCATAGAGATCGCACTGAGAACTAGTTGAGTGCGTTTCAGTTTCAAGCAGCTAGCATAAACCGTGTTTGGTTTATAAGTCCAAATGCATACGTACCTATAAGGAAAAGTGAAGTGAAACCTAAAAATTCAAAGTGTTCCTGCAAACGAACTTTTCAACCTAAAGAACGACATTTGGGTAGCTAAGTGCAACTGGTATACTCATCTTTCCTGACAAGGGTCATCAAGATCAGGTGAGTAAATATTTGCAGAGATTCCAGTTCACTTGGAGCTCTGTTGAAGCTCTGTAAATGCTTTCTAAGGAAAGCGTATGTTCCTCGCCTCCACTTAGGACCACTTCAACAGGGAACAAAGCACAGAGAGTACACCAGGAACTAATTGAGTTAGTCAAGCTTCAAGCAGCTAGCACAAACAGTGTTTGATTTAGAGTTCCAAATGCATGTATTCCTATAGGTTAAAATGAAGAGAAACCCCCCAAATGCAATGTCTTCCTGAAAGCACATGCTTCAACTTAGAAGAACGAAATTTTGGCAGGCAAATGCAACTGGTATACTCATCTTTCTTACCTAGGATCAACAAGATCAAGTGAAAAAATATTCGCTGAAATTCCAGTAAACTTGGGAGTTTTGTGGAAGCTCTGCAAACACTTACATAAGAAAGCGTATTTTCCTTGCCTCTGCTTGGGGATACTTCAGCGGGGGACAATGCATAGAGAGTGCACTGAGAACTAATTGAGTGAGCCAAGTTTCAAACAGGTATCACAAACTGTGTTTGATTTATCATTCCAAATGCATGTATTCACATGGGGAAAAAAGAAGTTAAACCTAAAAATTCAAAGTGTTCCTGCAAAGGAACTCTTCAACATAAGATTACGAAATTTGGGCTGCCAAGTGCAACCCATATACTCATTTTTGCTGACAAGTTTCAACAAGATCGGGAGAAAAAACATTTGCTGAGAGTCCAGTAAACTCTTGAGTTCTGTGGATGCTCTACAAACACGTTCAAATGAAAGTCTATTTTTCTTTGCTCTGCTTAGGGGTACATAAACCGGTAACAAAGCGTAGAGAGCACAATGAGAATACATTCAGTGAGTCAAGTTTCAAGCAGCTAGCACAAACCGTGTTTGATTTAGATTTTCAAAAGCATGTATCCCTAGAGGGGAAAATGTAGCAAAACCTAAATATTCAAAGTCATCCTGCAAAGGAATGCTTCAACCTAGCAGAACAAAATTTGTGCAGCCAAGCGCAACTGGTATACACCTTTTTCCTACCAAGTATCAACAAGATAGGGTGACAAAATATTTGCTGAGGTTTCCGTAATCTCTGAGTTTTTTGGAAGCTCGGTGAATACTTTCCAAAGAAAGTGTGTTTTCCTTGCCTCTGCTTAGGGCTACTTCAACAGGGAACAATGCATAGAGAGTGCACTGAGAACTAGTTGAATGAGTCAAGTAACAAGCACACAGCAAAAACCGTGTTTGATTTAGAGTTCCATGTGCATGTATCCCTATAGGGGAAAATGAAGTGAAACCTAAAATTTCAAAGTATTCCTGCAAACCAACTATTCAACCTAGAAGATCTAAATTTGGGCAGCCAAATGCAACCAGTATACTTATCTTTCCTGTAGAGTTAACAACAAGTTTGGTGAAAAAATGTTTGCTGAGATTCCAGGAAACTCAAAGTTCTGTGCAATCACTGCAAATGCTTTCCAATGAAAGTTTCTTTCCCTGGCATCTGCTTAGGGTTACTTCAACAGAAAACAAAGCATAGAGATCGCAGTGAGAACTAGTTGAGTGCGTTTCAGTTTCAAGCAGCTAGCATAAACCGTGTTTGGTTTATAAGTCCAAATGCATACGTCCCTATAAGGAAAAGTGAAGTGAAACCTAAAAATTCAAAGTGTTCCTGCAAACGAACTTTTCAACCTAGAAGAACGACATTTGGGTAGCTAAGTGCAACTGGTATACTCATCTTTCCTGACAAGGGTCATCAAGATCAGGTGAGTAAATATTTGCAGAGATTCCAGTTCACTTGGAGCTCTGTTGAAGCTCTGTCAATGCTTTCTAAGGAAAGCGTATGTTCCTCGCCTCCACTTAGGACCACTTCAACAGGGAACAAAGCACAGAGAGTACACCAGGAACTAATTGAGTGAGTCAAGCTTCAAGCAGCTAGCACAAACAGTGTTTGATTTCGAGTTCCAAATGCATGTATTCCTATAGGTTAAAATGAAGAGAAACCCCCCAAATGCAATGTCTTCCAGAAAGCACATGCTTCAACTTAGAAGAACGAAATTTTGGCAGGCAAATGCAACTGGTATACTCATCTTTCTTACCTAGGATCAACAAGATCAAGTGAAAAAATATTCGCTGAAATTCCAGTAAACTTGGGAGTTTTGTGGAAGCTCTGCAAACACTTACATAAGAAAGCGTATTTTCCTTGCCTCTGCTTGGGGATACTTCAGCGGGGGACAATGCATAGAGAGTGCACTGAGAACTAATTGAGTGAGCCAAGTTTCAAACAGGTATCACAAACTGTGTTTGATTTATCATTCCAAATGCATGTATTCACATGGGGAAAAAAGAAGTTAAACCTAAAAATTCAAAGTGTTCCTGCAAAGGAACTCTTCAACATAAGATTATGAAATTTGGGCTGCCAAGTGCAACCCATATACTCATTTTTGCTGCCAAGTTTCAACAAGATCGGGTGAAAAAACATTTGCTGAGAGTCCAGTAAACTCTTGAGTTCTGTGGATGCTCTACAAACACGTTCAAATGAAAGTCTATTTTTCTTTGCTCTGCTTAGGGGTACATAAACCGGTAACAAAGCGTAGAGAGCACAATGAGAATTCATTCAGTGAGTCAAGTTTCAAGCAGCTAGCACAAACCGTGTTTGATTTAGATTTTCAAAAGCATGTATCCCTAGAGGGGAAAATGTAGTAAAACCTAAATATTCAAAGTCATCCTGCAAAGGAATGCTTCAACCTAGCAGAACAAAATTTGTGCAGCCAAGCGCAACTGGTATACACCTTTTTCCTACCAAGTATCAACAAGATAGGGTGACAAAATATTTGCTGAGGTTTCCGTAATCTCTGAGTTTTTTGGAAGCTCGGTGAATACTTTCCAAAGAAAGTGTGTTTTCCTTGCCTCTGCTTAGGGCTACTTCAACAGGGAACAATGCATAGAGAGTGCACTGAGAACTAGTTGAATGAGTCAAGTTACAAGCACACAGCAAAAACCGTGTTTGATTTAGAGTTCCATGTGCATGTATCCCTATAGGGGAAAATGAAGTGAAACCTAAAATTTCAAAGTATTCCTGCAAACCAACTATTCAACCTAGAAGATCTAAATTTGGGCAGCCAAATGCAACCGGTCTACTTATCTTTCCTGTCGAGTTAACAACAAGTTAGGGTGAAAAAATGTTTGCTGAGATTCCAGGAAACTCAAAGTTCTGTGCAATCACTGCAAATGCTTTCCAATGAAAGTTTCTTTCCCTGGCCTCTGCTTAGGGTTACTTCAACAGAAAACAAAGCATAGAGATCGCACTGAGAACTAGTTGAGTGCGTTTCAGTTTCAAGCAGCTAGCATAAACCGTGTTTGGTTTATAAGTCCAAATTCATAGGTCCGTATAAGGAAAAGTGAAGTGAAACCTAAAAATTCAAAGTGTTCCTGCAAACGAACTTTTCAACCTAGAAGAACGACATTTGGGTAGCTAAGTGCAACTGGTATACTCATCTTTCCTGACAAGGGTCATCAAGATCAGGTGAGTAAATATTTGCAGAGATTCCAGTTAACTTGGAGCTCTGTTGAAGCTCTGTCAATGCTTTCTAAGGAAAGCGTATGTTCCTCGCCTCCACTTAGGACCACTTCAACAGGGAACAAAGCACAGAGAGTACACCAGGAACTAACTGAGTGAGTCAAGCTTCAAGCAGCTGGCACAAACAGTGTTTGATTTAGAGTTCCAAATGCATGTATTCCTATAGGTTAAAATGAAGAGAAACCCCCCAAATGCAATGTCTTCCTGAAAGCACATGCTTCAACTTAGAAGAACGAAATTTTGGCAGGCAAATGCAACTGGTATACTCATCTTTCTTACCTAGGATCAACAAGATCAAGTGAAAAAATATTCGCTGAAATTCCAGTAAACTTGGGAGTTTTGTGGAAGCTCTGCAAACACTTACATAAGAAAGCGTATTTTCCTTGCCTCTGCTTGGGGATACTTCAGCGGGGGACAATGCATAGAGAGTGCACTGAGAACTAATTGAGTGAGCCAAGTTTCAAACAGGTATCACAAACTGTGTTTGATTTATCATGCCAAATGCATGTATTCACATAGGGAAAAAAGAAGTTAAACCTAAAAATTCAAAGTGTTCCTGCAAAGGACCTCTTCAACATAAGATTACGAAATTTGGGCTGCCAAGTGCAACCCATATACTCATTTTTGCTGCCAAGTTTCAACAAGATCGGGTGAAAAAACATTTGCTGAGAGTCCAGTAAACTCTTGAGTTCTGTGGATGCTCTACAAACACGTTCAAATGAAAGTCTATTTTTCTTTGCTCTGCTTAGGGGTACATAAACCGGTAACAAAGCGTAGAGAGCACAATGAGAATTCATTCAGTGAGTCAAGTTTCAAGCAGCTAGCACAAACCGTGTTTGATTTAGATTTTCAAAAGCATGTATCCCTAGAGGGGAAAATGTAGCAAAACCTAAATATTCAAAGTCATCCTGCAAAGGAATGCTTCAACCTAGCAGAACAAAATTTGTGCAGCCAAGCGCAACTGGTATACACCTTTTTCCTACCAAGTATCAACAAGATAGGGTGACAAAATATTGGCTGAGGTTTCCGTAATCTCTGAGTTTTTTGGAAGCTCGGTGAATACTTTCCAAAGAAAGTGTGTTTTCCTTGCCTCTGCTTAGGGCTACTTCAACAGGGAACAAAGCATAGAGAGTGCACTGAGAACTAGTTGAATGAGTCAAGTTACAAGCACACAGCAAAAACCGTGTTTGATTTAGAGTTCCATGTGCTTGTATCCCTATAGGGGAAAATGAAGTGAAACCTAAAATTTCAAAGTATTCCTGCAAACCAACTATTCAACCTAGAAGATCTAAATTTGGGCAGCCAAATGCAACCGGTACACTTATCTTTCCTGTCGAGTTAACAACAAGTTAGGGTGAAAAAATGTTTGCTGAGATTCCAGGAAACTCAAAGTTCTGTGCAATCACTGCAAATGCTTTCCAATGAAAGTTTCTTTCCCTGGCCTCTGCTTAGGGTTACTTCAACAGAAAACAAAGCATAGAGATCACACTGAGAACTAGTTGAGTGCGTTTCAGTTTCAAGCAGCTAGCATAAACCGTGTTTGGTTTATAAGTCCAAATGCATACGTCCCTATAAGGAAAAGTGAAGTGAAACCTAAAAATTCAAAGTGTTCCTGCAAACGAACTTTTCAACCTAGAAGAACGACATTTGAGTAGCTAAGTGCAACTGGTATACTCATCTTTCCTGACAAGGGTCATCAAGATCAGGTGAGTAAATATTTGCAGAGATTCCAGTTAACTTGGAGCTCTGTTGAAGCTCTGTAAATGCTTTCTAAGGAAAGCGTATGTTCCTCGCCTCCACTTAGGACCACTTCAACAGGGAACAAAGCACAGAGAGTACACCAGGAACTAATTGAGTGAGTCAAGCTTCAAGCAGCTAGCACAAACAGTGTTTGATTTAGAGTTCCAAATGCATGTATTCCTATAGGTTAAAATGAAGAGAAACCCCCCCAAATGCAATGTCTTCCTGAAAGCACATGCTTCAACTTAGAAGAACGAAATTTTGGCAGGCAAATGCAACTGGTATACTCATCTTTCTTACCTAGGATCAACAAGATCAAGTGAAAAAATATTCGCTGAAATTCCAGTAAACTTGGGAGTTTTGTGGAAGCTCTGCAAACACTTACATAAGAAAGCGTATTTTCCTTGCCTCTGCTTGGGGATACTTCAGCGGGGGACAATGCATAGAGAGTGCACTGAGAACTAATTGAGTGAGCCAAGTTTCAAACAGGTATCACAAACTGTGTTTGATTTAGCATTCCAAATGCATGTATTCACATAGGGAAAAAAGAAGTTAAACCTAAAAATTCAAAGTGTTCCTGCAAAGGAATTCTTCAACATAAGATTACGAAATTTGGGCTGCCAAGTGCAACCCATATACTCATTTTTGCTGCCAAGTTTCAACAAGATCGGGTGAAAAAACATTTGCTGAGAGTCCAGTAAACTCTTGAGTTCTGTGGATGCTCTACAAACACGTTCAAATGAAAGTCTATTTTTCTTTGCTCTGCTTAGGGGTACATAAACCGGTAACGAAGCGTAGAGAGCACAATGAGAATTCATTCAGTGAGTCAAGTTTCAAGCAGCTAGCACAAACCGTGTTTGATTTAGATTTTCAAAAGCATGTATCCCTAGAGGGGAAAATGTAGTAAAACCTAAATATTCAAAGTCGTCCTGCAAAGGAATGCTTCAACCTAGCAGAACAAAATTTGTGCAGCCAAGCGCAACTGGTATACACCTTTTTCCTACCAAGTATCAACAAGATAGGGTCACAAAATATTGGCTGAGGTTTCCGTAATCTCTGAGTTTTTTGGAAGCTCGGTGAATACTTTCCAAAGAAAGTGTGTTTTCCTTGCCTCTGCTTAGGGCTACTTCAACAGGGAACAATGCATAGAGAGTGCACTGAGAACTAGTTGAATGAGTCAAGTTACAAGCACACAGCAAAAACCGTGTTTGATTTAGAGTTCCATATGCATGTATCCCTATAGGCGAAAATGAAGTGAAACCTAAAATTTCAAAGTATTCCTGCAAACCAACTATTCAACCTAGAATATCTAAATTTGGGCAGCCAAATGCAACCGGTCTACTTATCTTTCCTGTCGAGTTAACAACAAGTTAGGGTGAAAAAATATTTGCTGAGATTCCAGGAAACTCAAAGTTCTGTGCAATCACTGCAAATGCTTTCCAATGAAAGTTTCTTTCCCTGGCCTCTGCTTAGGGTTACTTCAACAGAAAACAAAGCATAGAGATCGCACTGAGAACTAGTTGAGTGAGTTTCAGTTTCAAGCAGCTAGCATAAACCGTGTTTGATTTATAAGTCCAAATGCATACGTCCCTATAAGGAAAAGTGAAGTGAAACCTAAAAATTCAAAGTGTTCCTGCAAACCAACTTTTCAACCTAAAGAACGACATTTGGGTAGCTAAGTGCAACTGGTATACTCATCTTTCATGACAAGGGTCATCAAGATCAGGTGAGTAAATATTTGCAGAGATTCCAGTTCACTTGGAGCTCTGTTGAAGCCCTGTAAATGCTTTCTAAGGAAAGCGTATGTTCCTCGCCTCCACTTAGGACCACTTCAACAGGGAACAAAGCACAGAGAGTACACCAGGAACTAATTGAGTGAGTCAAGCTTCAAGCAGCTAGCACAAACCGTGTTTGATTTAGAGTTCCAAATGCATGTATTCCTATAAGTTAAAATGAAGAGAAACCCCCCAAATGCAATGTCTTCCTGAAAGCACATGCTTCAACTTAGAATAACAAAATTTTGGCAGGCAAATGCAACTGGTATACTCATCTTTCTTACCTAGGATCAACAAGATCAAGTGAAAAAATATTCGCTGAAATTCCAGTAAACTTGGGAGTTTTGTGGAAGCTCTGCAAACCCTTACATATGAAAGTGTATTTTCCTTGCCTCTGCTTGGGGATACTTCAGCGGGGGACAATGCATAGAGAGTGCACTGAGAACTAATTGAGCGAGCCAAGTTTCAAACAGGTATCACAAACTGTGTTTGATTTAGCATTCCAAATGCATGTATTCACATAGGGAAAAAAGAAGTTAAACCTAAAAATTCAAAGTGTTCCTGCAAAGGAACTCTTCAACATAAGATTACGAAATTTGGGCTGCCAAGTGCAACCCATATACTCATTTTTGCTGCCAAGTTTCAACAAGATCGGGTGAAAAAACATTTGCTGAGAGTCCAGTAAACTCTTGAGTTCTGTGGATGCTCTACAAACACGTTCAAATGAAAGTCTATTTTTCTTTGCTCTGCTTAGGGGTACATAAACGGGTAACAAAGCGTAGAGAGCACAATGAGAATTCATTCAGTGAGTCAAGTTTCAAGCAGCTAGCACAAACCGTGTTTGATTTAGATTTTCAAAAGCATGTATCCCTAGAGGGGAAAATGTAGTAAAACCTAAATATTCAAAGTCGTCCTGCAAAGAAATGCTTCAACCTAGCAGAACAAAATTTGTGCAGCCAAGCGCAACTGGTATACACCTTTTTCCTACCAAGTATCAACAAGATAGGGTGACAAAATATTTGCTGAGGTTTCCGTAATCTCTGAGTTTTTTGGAAGCTCGGTGAATACTTTCCAAAGAAAGTGTGTTTTCCTTGCCTCTGCTTAGGGCTACTTCAACAGGGAACAATGCATAGAGAGTGCACTGAGAACTAGTTGAATGAGTCAAGTTACAAGCACACAGCAAAAACCGTGTTTGATTTAGAGTTCCATATGCATGTATCCCTATAGGGGAAAATGAAGTGAAACCTAAAATTTCAAAGTATTCCTGCAAACCAACTATTCAACCTAGAAGATCTAAATTTGGGCAGCCAAATGCAACCGGTCTACTTATCTTTCCTGTCGAGTTAACAACATGTTAGGGTGAAAAAATATTTGCTGAGATTCTTTAAACTCAAAGTTCTGTGGAATCACTGCAAATGCTTTCCAATGAAAGTTTCTTTCCCTGGCCTCTGCTTAGGGTTACTTCAACAGAAAACAAAGCATAGAGATCGCACTGAGAACTAGTTGAGTGAGTTTCAGTTTCAAGCAGCTAGCATAAACCGTGTTTGATTTATAAGTCCAAATGCATATGTCCCTATAAGGAAAAGTGAAGTGAAACCTAAAAATTTAAAGTGTTCCTGCAAACGAACTTTTCAACCTAGAAGAACGACATTTGGGTAGCTAAGTGCAACTGGTATACTCATCTTTCCTGACAAGGGTCATCAACATCAGGTGAGTAAATATTTGCAGAGATTCCAGTTAACTTGGAGCTCTGTTGAAGCCCTGTAAATGCTTTCTAAGGAAAGCGTATGTTCCTCGCCTCCACTTAGGACCACTTCAACAGGGAACAAAGCACAGAGAGTACACCAGGAACTAATTGAGTGAGTCAAGCTTCAAGCAGCTAGCACAAAACCGTGTTTGTTTTAGAGTTCCAAATGCATGTATTCCTATAAGTTAAAATGAAGAGAAACCCCCCAAATGCAATGTCTTCCTGAAAGCACATGCTTCAACTTAGAAGAACGAAATTTTGGCAGGCAAATGCAACTGGTATACTCATCTTTCTTACCTAGGATCAACAAGATCAAGTGAAAAAATATTCGCTGAAATTCCAGTAAACTTGGGAGTTTTGTGGAAGCTCTGCAAACCCTTACATATGAAAGTGTATTTTCCTTGCCTCTGCTTGGGGATACTTCAGCGGGGGACAATGCATAGAGAGTGCACTGAGAACTAATTGAGCGAGCCAAGTTTCAAACAGGTATCACAAACTGTGTTTGATTTAGCATTCCAAATGCATGTATTCACATAGGGAAAAAAGAAGTTAAACCTAAAAATTCAAAGTGTTCCTGCAAAGGAACTCTTCAACATAAGATTACGAAATTTGGGCTGCCAAGTGCAACCCATATACTCATTTTTGCTGCCAAGTTTCAACAAGATCGGGTGAAAAAACATTTGCTGAGAGTCCAGTAAACTCTTGAGTTCTGTGGATGCTCTACAAACACGTTCAAATGAAAGTCTATTTTTCTTTGCTCTACTTAGGGGTACATAAACGGGTAACAAAGCGTAGAGAGCACAATGAGAATTCATTCAGTGAGTCAAGTTTCAAGCAGCTAGCACAAACCGTGTTTGATTTAGATTTTCAAAAGCATGTATCCCTAGAGGGGAAAATGTAGTAAAACCTAAATATTCAAAGTCGTCCTGCAAAGGAATGCTTCAACCTAGCAGAACAAAATTTGTGCAGCCAAGCGCAACTGGTATACACCTTTTTCCTACCAAGTATCAACAAGATAGGGTGACAAAATATTGGCTGAGGTTTCCGTAATCTCTGAGTTTTTTGGAAGCTCGGTGAATACTTTCCAAAGAAAGTGTGTTTTCCTTGCCTCTGCTTAGGGCTACTTCAACAGGGAACAATGCATAGAGAGTGCACTGAGAACTAGTTGAATGAGTCAAGTTACAAGCACACAGCAAAAACCGTGTTTGATTTAGAGTTCCATATGCATGTATCCCTATAGGGGAAAATGAAGTGAAACCTAAAATTTCAAAGTATTCCTGCAAACCAACTATTCAACCTAGAATATCTAAATTTGGGCAGCCAAATGCAACCGGTCTACTTATCTTTCCTGTCGAGTTAACAACAAGTTAGGGTGAAAAAATATTTGCTGAGATTCCAGGAAACTCAAAGTTCTGTGCAATCACTGCAAATGCTTTCCAATGAAAGTTTCTTTCCCTGGCCTCTGCTTAGGGTTACTTCAACAGAAAACAAAGCATAGAGATCGCACTGAGAACTAGTTGAGTGAGTTTCAGTTTCAAGCAGCTAGCATAAACCGTGTTTGATTTATAAGTCCAAATGCATACGTCCCTATAAGGAAAAGTGAAGTGAAACCTAAAAATTCAAAGTGTTCCTGCAAACCAACTTTTCAACCTAAAGAACGACATTTGGGTAGCTAAGTGCAACTGGTATACTCATCTTTCCTGACAAGGGTCATCAAGATCAGGTGAGTAAATATTTGCAGAGATTCCAGTTCACTTGGAGCTCTGTTGAAGCCCTGTAAATGCTTTCTAAGGAAAGCGTATGTTCCTCGCCTCCACTTAGGACCACTTCAACAGGGAACAAAGCACAGAGAGTACACCAGGAACTAATTGAGTGAGTCAAGCTTCAAGCAGCTAGCACAAACAGTGTTTGATTTAGAGTTCCAAATGCATGTATTCCTATAGGTTAAAATGAAGAGAAACCCCCCCCCCCAAATGCAATGTCGTCCTGAAAGCACATGCTTCAACTTAGAAGAACGAAATTTTGGCAGGCAAATGCAACTGGTATACTCATCTTTCTTACCTAGGATCAACAAGATCAAGTGAAAAAATATTCGCTGAAATTCCAGTAAACTTGGGAGTTTTGTGGAAGCTCTGCAAACACTTACATAAGAAAGTGTATTTTCCTTGCCTCTGCTTTTGGATACTTCAGCGGGGGACAATGCATAGAGAGTGCACTGAGAACTAATTGAGTGAGCCAAGTTTCAAACAGGTATCACAAACTGTGTTTGATTTAGCATTCCAAATGCATGTATTCACATGGGTAAAAAGAAGTTAAACCTAAAAATTCAAAGTGTTCCTGCAAAGGAACTCTACAACATAAGATTACGAAATTTGGGCTGCCAAGTGCAACCCATATACTCATTTTTGCTGCCATGTTTCAACAAGATCGGGTGAAAAAACATTTGCTGAGAGTTCAGTAAACTCTTGAGTTCTGTGGATGCTCTACAAACACGTTCAAATGAAAGTCTATTTTTCTTTGCTCTGCTTAGGGGTATATAAACCGGTAACGAAGCGTAGAGAGCACAATGAGAATTCATTCAGTGAGTCAAGTTTCAAGCAGCTAGCACAAACCGTGTTTGATTTAGATTTTCAAAAGCATGTATCCCCAGAGGGGAAAATGTAGTAAAACCTAAATATTCAAAGTCATCCTGCAAAGGAATGCTTCAACCTAGCAGAACAAAATTTGTGCAGCCAAGCGCAACTGGTATACACCTTTTTCCTACCAAGTATCAACAAGATAGGGTGACAAAATATTTGCTGAGGTTTCCGTAATCTCTGAGTTTTTTGGAAGCTCGGTGAATACTTTCCAAAGAAAGTGTGTTTTCCTTGCCTCTGCTTAGGGCTACTTCAACAGGGAACAATGCATAGAGAGTGCACTGAGAACTAGTTGAATGAGTCAAGTTACAAGCACACAGCAAAAACCATGTTTGATTTAGAGTTCCATATGCATGTATCCCTATAGGGAAAATGAAGTGAAACCTAAAATTTCAAAGTATTCCTGCAAACCAACTATTCAACCTAGAAGATCTAAATTTGGGCAGCCAAATGCAACCGGTCTACTTATCTTTCATGTCGAGTTAACAACAAGTTAGGGTGAAAAAATATTTGCTGAGATTCCAGGAAACTCAAAGTTCTGTGGAATCACTGCAAATGCTTTCCAATGAAAGTTTCTTTCCCTGGCCTCTGCTTAGGGTTACTTCAACAGAAAACAAAGCATAGAGATCGCACTGAGAACTAGTTGAGTGAGTTTCAGTTTCAAGCAGCTAGCATAAACTGTGTTTGATTTATAGGTCCAAATGCATACGTCCCTATAAGGAAAAGTGAAGTGAAACCTAAAAATTCAAAGTGTTCCTGCAAACGAACTTTTCAACCTAGAAGAACGACATTTGGGTAGCTAAGTGCAACTGGTATACTCATCTTTCCTGACAAGGGTCATCAAGATCAGGTGAGTAAATATTTGCAGAGATTCCAGTTAACTTGGAGCTCTGTTGAAGCTCTGTAAATGCTTTCTAAGGAAAGCGTATGTTTCCTCGCCTCCACTTAGGACCACTTCAACAGGGAACAAAGCACAGAGAGTACACCAGGAACTAATTGAGTGAGTCAAGCTTCAAGCAGCTAGCACAAACAGTGTTTGATTTAGAGTTCCAAATGCATGTATTCCTATAGGTTAAAATGAAGAGAACCCCCCCCCCAAAATACAATGTCTTCCTGAAAGCACATGCTTCAACTTAGAAGAACGAAATTTTGGCAGGCAAATGCAACTGGTATACTCATCTTTCTTACCTAGGATCAACAAGATCAAGTGAAAAAATATTCGCTGAAATTCCAGTAAACTTGGGAGTTTTGTGGAAGCTCTGCAAACACTTACATAAGAAAGCGTATTTTCCTTGCCTCTGCTTGGGGATACTTCAGCGGGGGACAATGCATAGAGAGTGCACTGAGAACTAATTGAGTGAGCCAAGTTTCAAACAGGTATCACAAACTGTGTTTGATTTAGCATTCCAAATGCATGTATTCACATAGGGAAAAAAGAAGTTAAACTTGAAAATTCAAAGTGTTCCTGCAAAGGAACTCTTCAACATAAGATTACAAAATTTGGGTTGCTAAGTGCAACCCATATACTCATTTTTGCTGCCAAGTTTCAACAAGATCGGGTGAAAAAACATTTGCTGAGAGTCCAGTAAACTCTTGAGTTCTGTGGATGCTCTACAAACACGTTCAAATGAAAGTCTATTTTTCTTTGCTCTGCTTAGGGGTACATAAACCGGTAACAAAGCTTAGAGAGCACAATGAGAATTCATTCAGTGAGTCAAGTTTCAAGCAGCTAGCACAAACCGTGTTTGATTTAGATTTTCAAAAGCATGTATCCCTAGAGGGGAAAATGTAGTAAAACCTAAATATTCAAAGTCATCCTGCAAAGGAATGCTTCAACCTAGCACAACAAAATTTGTGCAGCCAAGCGCAACTGGTATACACCTTTTTCCTACCAAGTATCAACAAGATAGGGTGACAAAATATTTGCTGAGTTTTCCGTAATCTCTGAGTTTTTTGGAAGTTCGGTGAATACTTTCCAAAGAAAGTGTGTTTTCCTTCCCTCTGCTTAGGGCTACTTCAACAGGGAACAATGCTTAGAGAGTGCACTGAGAACTCATTGACTGAGTCAAGTTTCAAGCAGCTAGCACAAACCATGTTTGATTTACAGTTCCACATTCATGGATCCCTATAGGGGAAAAGGAATTCAAACCTACAAATAAAGTGTTCCTGAAAATGAATGCTTCAAACTGAAAAACGAAATTTGGGCAGCCAAGAGCAACTGGTATACACATTTTTCCGGCTAAGTATCAACAAGTTCAGGTGAATAAATATTTGCAGAGATTCCAGTAAACTCAGAGTTCTGTGGAAGCTTTGCAAATGCTTTCCGATGAAAGTGTATGTTCCTTGCCTCTGCTTAGAGCTACTACCACAGGGAACAAAGCATAGACAGCACACCCAGAACTAATTGAGTGAGTCAAGTTCGAAGAAGCTAGCACAAACCGTGTTGGATATACAGTTCCAAATGCATGGATCCCTATAAGGGAAAAGGAAGTGAAACTTAAAATTCAAAGTGCTCCTGCAAACGAACGCTTCAACCCTGAAGAACGAAATTTGGGCAGCCAAGTGAAACCACTATACTCATCTTTGCTGCCGAGTATCATCAAGATCGGGTTAAAAAAATTTTGCTGAGATTCCAGGAAACTCAAGAGTTCTGTGGAAGCTCTGCAAACACTTTAAAATGAAAGTATATTTTTCTTGCCTCTGCCTAGGGCTACTTCATCAGGAAACAAAGCATAGAGAGTGCACTGAGAACTAACTGAGTGAGTCAAGTTTCATGCAGCTAGTACAAACCGTGTTTGAGTTAGAGTTCCCAAAGCATGTATCCCTATAGGGGAAAATGAAGTGAAACCTAAAATTTCAAAGTATTCCTGCAAACCAACTATTCAAACTAGAAGATCTAAATTTGGGCAGCCAAATGCAACCGGTATACTTATCTTTCCTGTCGAGTTAACAACAAGTTAGGGTGAAAAAATATTTGCTGAGATTCCAGGAAACTCAAAGTTCTGTGCAATCACTGCAAATGCTTTCCAATGAAAGTTTCTTTCCCTGGCCTCTGCTTAGGGTTACTTCAACAGAAAACTAAGCATAGAGATCGCACTGAGAACTAGTTGAGTGAGTTTCAGTTTCAAGCAGCTAGCATAAACCGTGTTTGATTTATAAGTCCAAATGCATACGTCCCTATAAGGAAAAGTGAAGTGAAACCTAAAAATTCAAAGTGTTCCTGCAAACGAACTTTTCAACCTAGAAGAACGACATTTGGGTAGCTAAGTGCAACTGGTATACTCATCTTTCCTGACAAGGATCATCAAGATCAGGTGAGTAAATATTTGCAGAGATTCCAGTTTACTTGAAGCTCTGTTGAAGCTCTGTGAATGCTTTCTAAGGAAAGCGTATGTTCCTCGCCTCCACTTAGGACCACTTCAACAGGGAACAAAGCTCAGAGAGTACACCAGGAACTAATTGAGTGAGTCAAGCTTCAAGCAGCTGGCACAAACAGTGTTTGATTTAGCGTTATAAATGCATGTATTCCTACAGGTTAAAATGAAGAGAAACCCCCAAATGCAATGTCTTCCTGAAAGCACATGCTTCAACTTAGAAGAACGAAGTTTTGTCAGGCAAATGCAACTGGTATACTCATGTTTCTTACCTAGGATCAACAGGATCAAGTGAAAAAATATTCGCTGAAATTCCAGTAAACTTGGGATTTTTGTGGAAGCTCTGCAAACACTTACATAATAAAGCTTATTTTCCTTGCCTCTGCTGGGGATACATCAGCGGGGGACAACGCATAGAGAGTGCACTGAGAACTAATTGAGTGAGCCAAGTTTCAAACAGGTATCACAAACTGTGTTTGATTTAGCATTCCAAATGCATGTATTCACATTGGGAAAAAAGAAGTTAAACCTAAAAATTCAAAGTGTTCCTGCAAAGGAACTCTTCAACATAAGATTAAGAAATTTGGGATGCCAAGTGCAACCCATATACTCATTTTTGCTGCCAAGTATCAACAAGATCGGGTGAAAAAACATTTGCTGAGAGTCCAGTAAAATCTAGAGTTCTGTGGATGCTCTACAAACACTTTCAAATGAAAGTCTATTTTTCTTTGCTCTGCTTAGGGGTACATAAACCGGTAACAAAGCATAGAGAGCACAATGAGAATTCATTCAGTGAGTCAAGTTTCAAGCAGCTAGCACAAACCGTGTTTGATTTAGATTTTCAAAAGCATGTATCCCTAGAGGCAAAATGTAGTAAAACCTAAATATTCAAAGTCATCCTGCAAAGGAATGCTTCAACCTAGCAGAACAAAATTTGTGCAGCCAAGCGCAACTGGTATACACCTTTTTCCTACCAAGTATCAACAAGATAGGGTGACAAAATATTTGCTGAGGTTTCCGTAATCTCTGAGTTTTTTGGAAGCTCGGTGAATACTTTCCAAAGAAAGTGTGTTTTCCTTGCCTCTGCTTAGGGCTACTTCAACAGGGAACAATGCTTAGAGAGTGCACTGAGAACTAGTTGATTGAGTCAAGTTGCAAGCACACAGCAAAAACCGTGTTTGATTTAGAGTTCCACATGCATGTATCCCTATAGGGGAAAATGAAGTAAAACCTAAAAATTCAAAGTTTTCCTGCAAACGAACGTTTCAATCTAGAAGCACGAGATCTGAAGAGCCAAGGACAACTTGTATACTTATCTCTCCTGTCGAATACCAAGAAGATCGGTTGAAAAAATATTAACTGAGAGTCCATTAAACTCATAGTTCTACGGAAGCTCTGCAAACACTTTCAAATGAAAGTGTATTTTCATTGTCTCTGTTTAGAGCTACTTCAACAGGGAACAAAGCATAGAGATCACACTGAGAACTAATCGAGTGTGTCAAGTTTCAAGCCGCTAGCAAAATCCGTGTTTCATTTAGAGTTCCAAATGCATGTATCCCTATAGGGGACAACGAAGTGAAACCTAAAAATTCAAAGTGTTCCTGCAAAGGAACAGTTGAACCTAGAAGAATGAAATTTGGAAAGCCAAGTGCAACTGGTATAGCGATCTTTCCTGCCAAGTATCAAAAAGAATGGGTGAAAAGTTTTTTTTTCTGATATTCTTGTAAACTGAGAGTTCTGTGGGAGCTCTGCAAACGCTTTCAAATGAAAGTGTATTTCCTTGCCTTTGCTTACAGCTATTTTAACCGGGAGAAAATCATAGAGAGCACACTGAGAACTCATTGACTGAGTCAAGTTTCAAGCAGCTAGCACAAACCATGTTTGATTTACAGTTCCACATTCATGGATCCCTATAGGGGAAAAGGAATTCAAACCTACAAATAAAGTGTTCCTGAAAATGAATGCTTCAAACTGAAAAACGAAATTTGGGGAGCCAAGAGCAACTGGTATACACATTTTTCCGGCTAAGTATCAACAAGTTCGGGTGAAAAAATATTTGCTGAGATTCCAGGAAACTCAAAGTTCTGTGGAATCACTGCAAATGCTTTCCAATGAAAGTTTCTTTCCCTGGCCTCTGCTTAGGGTTACTTCAACAGAAAACAAAGCATAGAGATCGCACTGAGAACTAGTTGAGTGAGTTTCAGTTTCAAGCAGCTAGCATAAACCGTGTTTGATTTATAAGTCCAAATGCATACGTCCCTATAAGGAAAAGTGAAGTGAAACCTAAAAATTCAAAGTGTTCCTGCAAACGAACTTTTCAACCTAGAAGAACGACATTTGGGTAGCTAAGTGCAACTGGTATACTCATCTTTCCTGACAAGGGTCATCAAGATCAGGTGAGTAAATATTTGCAGAGATTCCAGTTCACTTGGAGCTCTGTTGAAGCTCTGTAAATGCTTTCTAAGGAAAGCGTATGTTCCTCGCCTCCACTTAGGACCACTTCAACAGGGAACAAAGCACAGAGAGTACACCAGGAACTAATTGAGTGAGTCAAGCTTCAAGCAGCTAGCACAAACAGTGTTTGATTTAGAGTTCCAAATGCATGTATTCCTATATTTAAAATGAAGAGAAACCCCCCAAATGCAATGTCTTCCTGAAAGCACATGCTTCAACTTAGAAGAACGAAATTTTGGCAGGCAAATGCAACTGGTATACTCATCTTTCTTACCTAGGATCAACAAGATCAAGTGAAAAAATATTCGCTGAAATTCCAGTAAACTTGGGAGTTTTGTGGAAGCTCTTCAAACACTTACATAAAAAGTGTATTTTCATTGCCTCTGCTTGGGGATAATTCAGCGGGGGACAATGCATAGAGAGTGCACTGAGAACTAATTGAGTGAGCCAAGTTTCAAACAGGTATCACAAACTGTGTTGGATTTAGCATTCCAAATGCATGTATTCATATAGGGAAAAAAGAAGTTAAACCTAAAAATTCAAAGTGTTCCTGCAAAGGAACTCTTCAACATAAGATTACGAAATTTGGGCTGCCAAGTGCAACCCATATACTCATTTTTGCTGCCAAGTTTCAACAAGATCGGGTGAAAAAACATTTGCTGAGAGTCCAGTAAACTCTTGAGTTCTGTGGATGCTCTACAAACACGTTCAAATGAAAGTCTATTTTTCTTTGCTCTGCTTAGAGGTACATAAACCGGTAACAAAGTGTAGAGAGCACAATGAGAATTCATTCAGTGAGTCAAGTTTCAAGCAGCTAGCACAAACCGTGTTGGATTTAGATTTTCAAAAGCATGTATCCCTAGAGGGGAAAATGTAGTAAAACCTAAATATTCAAAGTCATCCTGCAAAGGAATGCTTCAACCTAGCAGAACAAAATTTGTGCAGCCAAGCGCAACTGGTATACACCTTTTTCCTACCAAGTATCAACAAGATAGGGTGACAAAATATTTGCTGATGTTTCCGTAATCTCTGAGTTTTTTGGAAGCTCAGTGAATACTTTCCAAAGAAACTGTGTTTTCCTTGCCTCTGCTTAGGGCTACTTCAACAGGGAACAATGCTTAGAGAGTGCACTGAGAACTAGTTGAATGAGTCAAGTTCCAAGCACACAGCAAAAACCGTGTTTGATTTAGAGTTCCACATGCATGTATCCCTATAGGGGAAAATGAAGTGAAACCTAAAAATTCAAAGTTTTACTGCAAACGAACGTTTCAATCTAGAAGCACGAGATCTGAACAGCCAAGGACAACTTGTATAGTTATCTCTCCTGTCGAATACCAAGAAGATCGGGTGAAAAAATATTAGCTGAGAGTCCAGTAAACTCATAGTTCTACGGAAGCTCTGCAAACACTTTCAAATGAAAGTGTATTTTCATTGTCTCTGTTTAGAGCTACTTCAACAGGGAACAAAGCATAGAGACCACACTGAGAACTAATCGAGTGTGTCAAGTTTCAAGCCGCTAGCATTTCCGTGTTTCATTTAGAGTTCCAAATGCATGTATCCCTATAGGGAACAACGAAGTGAAACCTAAAAATTCAAAGTGTTCCTGCAAAGGAACAGTTGAACCTAGAAGAATGAAATTTGGAAAGCCAAGTGCAACTGGTATAGCGATCTTTCCTGCCAAGTATCAACATGAATGGGTGAAAAGTTTTTTTTCCTGATATTCTTGTAAACTGAGAGTTCTGTGGGAGCTCTGCAAACGCTTTCAAATGAAAGTGTATTTCCTTGCCTTTGCTTACAGCTATTTTAACTGGGAGAAAATCATAGAGAGCACACTGAGAACTCATTGACTGAGTCAAGTTTCAAGCAGCTAGCACAAACCATGTTTGATTTACAGTTCCACATTCATGGATCCCTATAGGGGAAAAGGAATTCAAACCTACAAATAAAGTGTTCCTGAAAATGAATGCTTCCAACTGAAAAACGAAATTTGGGCAGCCAAGAGCAACTGGTATACACATTTTTCCGGCTAAGTATCAACAAGTTCGGGTGAATAAATATTTGCTGAGATTCCAGTAAACTCAGAGTTCTGTGGAAGCTTTGCAAATGCTTTCCGATGAAAGTGTATGTTCCTTGCCTCTGCTTAGAGCTACGACCACAGGGAACAAAGCATAGAGAGCACACCCAGAACTAATTGAGTGAGTCAAGTTCGAAGAAGCTAGCACAAACCGTGTTGGATATACAGTTCCAAATGCATGGATCCCTATAAGGGAAAAGGAAGTGAAACTTAAAATTCAAAGTGCTCCTGCAAACGAACGCTTCAACCCTGAAGAACGAAATTTGGGCAACCAAGTGAAACCACTATACTCATCTTTGCTGCCGAGTATCATCAAGATCGGGTTAAAAAAATTTTACTGAGATTCCAGGAAACTCAAGAGTTCTGTGGAAGCTCTGCAAACACTTTAAAATGAAAGTATATTTTTATTGCCTCTGCTTAGGGCTACTTCATCAGGAAACAAAGCATAGAGAGTGCACTGAGAACTAACTGAGTGAGTCAAGTTTCATGCACTTAGTACAAACCGTGTTTGAGTTAGAATTCCCAAAGCATGTATCCCTATAGGGGAAAATGAAGTGAAACCTAAAATTTCAAAGTATTCCTGCAAACCAACTATTCAACCTAGAAGATCAAAATTTGGGCAGCCAAATGCAACCGGTATACTTATCTTTCCTGTCCAGTTAACAACAAGTTAGGGTGAAAAAATATTTGCTGAGATTCCAGGAAACTCAAAGTTCTGTGGAATCACTGCAAATGCTTTCCAATGAAAGTTTCTTTCCCTGGCCTCTGCTTACGGTTACTTCAACAGAAAACAAAGCATAGAGATCGCACTGAGAACTAGTTGAGTGAGTTTCAGTTTCAAGCAGCTAGCATAAACCGTGTTTGATTTATAAGTCCAAATGCATACGTCCCTATAAGGAAAAGTGAAGTGAAACCTAAAAATTCAAAGTGTTCCTGCAAACGAACTTTTCAACCTAGAAGAACGACATTTGGGTAGCTAAGTGCAACTGGTATACTCATCTTTCCTGACAAGGATCATCAAGATCAGGTGAGTAAATATTTGCAGAGATTCCAGTTAACTTGGAGCTCTGTTGAAGCTCTGTGAATGCTTTCTAAGGAAAGCATATGTTCCTCGCCTCCACTTAGGACCACTTCAACAGGGAACAAAGCTCAGAGAGTACACCAGGAACTAATTGAGTGAGTCAAGCTTCAAGCAGCTGGCACAAACAGTGTTTGATTCAGAGTTCCAAATGCATGTATTCCTACAGGTTACAATGAAGAGAAACCCCTAAATGCAATGTCTTCCTGAAAGCACATGCTTCAACTTAGAAGAACGAAATTTTGTCAGGCAAATGCAACTGGTATACTCATCTTTCTTACCTAGGATCAACAGGATCAAGTGAAAAAATATTCGCTGAAATTCCAGTAAACTTGGGAGTTTTGTGGAAGCTCTGCAAACACTTACATAAGAAAGCGTATTTTTCTTGCCTCTGCTTGGGGATAAGTCAGCGGGGGACAATGCATAGAGAGTGCACTGAGAACTAATTGAGTGAGCCAAGTTTCAAACAGGTATCACAAACTGTGATTGATTTAGCATTCCAAATGCATGTATTCATATAGGGAAAAAAGAAGTTAAACCTAAAAATTCAAAGTGTTCCTGCAAAGGAACTCTTCAACATAAGATTACGGAATTTGGGCTGCCAAGTGCAACCCATATACTCATTTTTTCTGCCAAGTATCAACAAGATCGGGTGAAAAAACATTTGCTGAGAGTCCAGTAATCTCTTGAGTTCTGTGGATGCTCTACAAACACTTTCAAATGAATGTCTATTTTTCTTTGCTCTGCTTAAGGGTACATAAACCGGTAACAAAGGGTAGAGAGCACAATGAGAATTCATTCAGTGAGTCAAGTTTCAAGCAGCTAGCACAAACCGTGTTTGATTTAGATTTTCAAAAGCATGTATCCCTAGAGGGGAAAATGTAGTAAAACCTAAATATTCAAAGTCATCCTGCAAAGGAATGCTTCAACCTAGCAGAACAAAATTTGTGCAGCCAAGCGCAACTGGTATACACCTTTTTCCTACCAAGTATCAACAAGATAGGGTGACAAAATATTTGCTGAGGTTTCCGTAATCTCTGAGTTTTTTGGAAGCTCGGTGAATACTTTCCAAAGAAAGTGTGTTTTCCTTGCCTCTGCTTAGGGCTACTTCAACAGGGAACAATGCTTAGAGAGTGCACTGAGAACTAGTTGAGTGAGTCAAGTTGCAAGCACACAGCAAAAACCGTGTTTGATTTAGAGTTCAACATGCATGTATCCCTATAGGGGAAAATGAAGTGAAACCTAAAAATTCAAAGTTTTCCTGCAAACGAACGTTTCAATCTAGAAGCACGAGATCTGAACAGCCAAGGACAACTTGTATAGTTATCTCTCCTGTCGAATACCAAGAAGATCGGGTGAAAAATTATTAGCTGAGAGTCCAGTAAACTCATAGTTCTACGGAAGCTCTGCAAACACTTTCAAATGAAAGCGTATTTTCATTGTCTCTGTTTAGAGCTACTTCAACAGGGAACAAAGCATAGAGACCACACTGAGAACTAATCGAGTGTGTCAAGTTTCAAGCCGCTAGCAAAATCCGTGTTTCATTTAGAGTTCCAAATGCATGTATCCCTATAGGGGACAACAAAGTGAAACCTAAAAATTCAAAGTGTTCCTGCAAAGGAACAGTTGAACCTAGAAGAATGAAATTTGGAAAGCCAAGTGCAACTGGTATAGCGATCTTTCCTGCCAAGTATCAAAAAGAATGGGTGAAAAGTTTTTTTTTCTGATATTCTTGTAAACTGGGAGTTCTGTGGGAGCTCTGCAAACGCTTTCAAATGAAAGTGTATTTCCTTGCCTTTGCTTACAGCTATTTTAACCGGGAGAAAATCATAGAGAGCACACTGAGAACTCATTGACTGAGTCAAGTTTCAAGCAGCTAGCACAAACCATGTTTGATTTACAGTTCCACATTCATGGATAACTATAGGGGAAAAGGAATTCAAACCTACAAATAAAGTGTTCCTGAAAATGAATGCTTCAAACTGAAAAACAAAATTTGGGGAGCCAAGAGCAACTTGTATACACATTTTTCCGGCTAAGTATCAACAAGTTCGGGTGAATAAATATTTGCTGAGATTCCAGTAAACTCAGAGTTCTGTGGAAGCTTTGCAAATGCTTTCCGATGAAAGTGTATGTTCCTTGCCTCTGCTTAGAGCTACTACCACAGGGAACAAAGCATAGACAGCACACCCAGAACTAATTGAGTGAGTCAAGTTCGAAGAAGCTAGCACAAACCGTGTTGGATATACAGTTCCAAATGCATGGATCCCTATAAGGGAAAAGGAAGTGAAACTTAAAATTCAAAGTGCTCCTGCAAACGAACGCTTCAACCCTGAAGAACGAAATTTGGGCAGCCAAGTGAAACCAGTATACTCATCTTTGCTGCCGAGTATCATCAAGATCGGGTGAAAAAATTTTGCTGAGATTCCAGGAAACTCAAGAGTTCTGTGGAAGCTCTGCAAAAACTTTAAAATGAAAGTATATTTTTCTTGCCTCTGCTTAGGGCTACTTCATCAGGAAACAAAGCATAGAGAGTGCACTGAGAACTAACTGAGTGAGTCAAGTTTCATGCAGCTAGTACAAACCGTGTTTGAGTTAGAGTTCCCAAAGCATGTATCCCTATAGGGGAAAATGAAGTGAAACCTAAAATTTCAAAGTATTCCTGCAAACCAACTATTCAACCTAGAAGATCTAAATTTGGGCAGCCAAATGCAACCAGTATACTTATCTTTCCTGTCGAGTTAACAACAAGTTAGGGTGAAAAAATATTTGCTGAGATTCCAGGAAACTCAAAGTTCTGTGGAATCACTGCAAATGCTTTCCAATGAAAGTTTCTTTCCCTGGCCTCTGCTTAGGGTTACTTCAACAGAAAACAAAGCATAGAGATCGCACTGAGAACTAGTTGAGTGAGTTTCAATTTCAAGCAGCTAGCATAAACCGTGTTTGATTTATAAGTCCAAATGCATACGTCCCTATAAGGAAAAGTGAAGTGAAACCTAAAAATTCAAAGTGTTCCTGCAAACGAACTTTTCAACCTAGAAGAACGACATTTGGGTAGCTAAGTGCAACTGGTATACTCATCTTTCCTGACAAGGATCATCAAGATCAGCTGAGTAAATATTTGCAGAGATTCCAGTTAACTTGGAGCTCTGTTGAGGCTCTGTAAATGCTTTCTAAGGAAAGCGTATGTTCCTCGCCTCCACTTAGGACCACTTCAACAGGGAATAAAGCACAGAGAGTACACCAGGAACTAATTGAGTGAGCCAAGCTTCAAGCAGCTAGCACAAACAGTGTTTGATTTAGAGTTCCAAATGCATGTATTCCTATAGGTTAAAATGAAGAGAAACCCCCCAAATGCAATGTCTTCCTGAAAGCACATGTTTCAACTTAGAAGAACGAAATTTTGGCAGGCAAATGCAACTGGTATACTCATCTTTCTTACCTAGGATCCACAAGATCAAGTGAAAAAATATTCGCTGAAATTCCAGTAAACTTGGGAGTTTTGTGGAAGCTCTGCAAACACTTACATAAGAAAGCGTATTTTCCTTGCCTCTGCTTGGGGATACTTCAGCGGGGGACAATGCATAGAGAGTGCACTGAGAACTAATTGAGTGAGCCAAGTTTCAAACAGGTATCACAAACTGTGTTTGATTAAGCATTCCAAATGCATGTATTCACATAGGGAAAAAAAGAAGTTAAACCTAAAAATTCAAAGTGTTCCTGCAAAGGAACTCTTCAACATAAGATTACGAAATTTGGGCTGCCAAGTGCAACCTATATACTCATTTTTGCTGCCAAGTATCAACATGATCGGGTGAAAAAACATTTGCTGAGAGTCCAGTAAACTCTTGAGTTCTGTGGATGCTCTACAAACACTTTCAATCGAAAGTCTATTTTTCTTTGCTCTGCTTAGGGGTACATAAACTGGTAACAAAGCATAGAGAGCACAATGAGAGTTCATTCAGTGAGTCAAGTTTCAAGCAGCTAGCACAAACCGTGTTTGATTTAGATATTCAAAAGCAAGTATCCCCAGAGGGGAAAATGTAGTAAAACCTAAATATTCAAAGTCATCCTGCAAAGGAATGCTTCAACCTAGCAGAACAAAATTTGTGCAGCTGAGCGCAACTGGTATAGAACTTTTTCCTACCAAGTATCAACAAGATAGGGTGACAAAATATTGGCTGAGGTTTCCGTAATCTCTGAGTTTTTTGGAAGCTCTGTGAATACTTTCCAAAGAAAGTGTGTTTTCCTTGCCTCTGCTTAGGGCTACTTCAACAGGGAACAATGCTTAGAGAATGCACTGAGAACTAGTTGAGTGAGTCAAGTTGCAAGCACAAAGCAAAAACCGTGTTTGATTTAGAGTTCCACATGCATGTATCCCTATATGGGAAAATGAAGTGAAACCTAAAAATTCAAAGTTTTCCTGCAAACGAACGTTTCAATCTAGAAGCACGAGATCTGAACAGCCAAGGACAACATGTATAGTTATCTCTCCTGTCGAATACCAAGAAGATCGGGTGAAAAAATATTAGCTGAGAGTCCAGTAAACTCATAGTTCTACGGAAGCTCTGCAAACACTTTCAAATGAAAGTGTATTTTCATTGTCTCTGTTTAGAGCTACTTCAACAGGGAACAAAGCATAGAGACCACACTGAGAACTAATCGAGTGTGTCAAGTTTCAAGCCGCTAGCAAAATCCGTGTTTCATTTAGAGTTCCAAATGCATGTATCCCTATAGGGGACAACGATGTGAAACCTAAAAATTCAAAGTGTTACTGCAAAGGAACAGTTGAACCTAGAAGAATGAAATTTGGAAAGCCAAGTGCAACTGGTATAGCGATCTTTCCTGCCAAGTATCAACAAGAATGGGTGAAAAGTTTTTTTTTCTGGTATTCTTGTAAACTGAGAGTTCTGTGGGAGCTCTGCAAACGCTTTCAAATGAAAGTGTATTTCCTTGCCTTTGCTTACAGCTACTTTAACAGGGAGAAAAAGCATAGAGAGCACACTGAGAACTCATTGACTGAGTCAAGTTTCAAGCAGCTAGCACAAACCATGTTTGATTTACAGTTCCACATTCATGGATCCCTATAGGGGAAAAGGAATTCAAACCTACAAATAAAGTGTTCCTGAAAATGAATGCTTCAAACTGAAAAACAAAATTTGGGGAGCCAAGAGCAACTGGTATACACATTTTTCCGGCTAAGTATCAACAAGTTCGGGTGAAAAAATATTTGCTGAGATTCCAGGAAACTCAAAGTTCTGTGGAATCACTGCAAATGCTTTCCAATGAAAGTTTCTTTCCCTGGCCTCTGCTTAGGGTTACTTCAACAGAAAACAAAGCATAGAGATCGCACTGAGAACTAGTTGAGTGAGTTTCAGTTTCAAGCAGCTAGCATAAACCGTGTTTGATTTATAAGTCCAAATGCATACGTCCCTATAAGGAAAAGTGAAGTGAAACCTAAAAATTCAAAGTGTTCCTGCAAACGAACTTTTCAACCTAAAGAACGACATTTGGGTAGCTAAGTGCAACTGGTATACTCATCTTTCCTGACAAGGGTCATCAAGATCAGGTGAGTAAATATTTGCAGAGATTCCAATTAACTTGGAGATCTGTTGAAGCTCTGTAAATGCTTTCTAAGGAAAGCGTATGTTCCTCGCCTCCACTTAGGACCACTTCAACAGGGAACAAAGCACAGAGAGTACACCAGGAACTAATTGAGTGAGTCAAGCATCAAGCAGCCAGCACAAACAGTGTTTGATTTAGAGTTCCAAATGCATGTATTCCTATAGGTTAAAATGAAGAGAAACCCCCCAAATGCAATGTCTTCCTGAAAGCACATGCTTCAACTTAGAAGAACGAAATTTTGGCAGGCAAATGCAACGGGTATACTCATCTTTCTTACCTAGGATCAACAAGATCAAGTGAAAAAATATTCGCTGAAATTCCAGTAAACTTGGGAGTTTTGTGGAAGCTCTGCAAACACTTACATAAGAAAGCGTATTTTCCTTGCCTCTGCTTGGGGATACTTCAGCGGGGGACAATGCATAGAGAGTGCACTGAGAACTAATTGAGTGATCCAAGTTTCAAACAGGTATCACAAACTGTGTTTGATTAAGCATTCCAAATGCATGTATTCACATAGGGAAAAACGAAGTTAAACCTAAAAATTCAAAGTGTTCCTGCAAAGGAACTCTTCAACATAAGATTACGAAATTTGGGCTGCCAAGTGCAACCCAGATACTCATTTTTGCTGCCAAGTATCAACAAGATCGGGTGAAAAAACATTTTCTGAGAGTCCAGTAAACTCTTGAGTTCTGTGGATGCTCTACAAACACGTTCAAATGAAAGTCTATTTTTCTTTGCTCTGCTTAGGGGTACATAAACCGGTAACAAAGCGGAGAGAGCACAATGAGAATTCATTCAGTGAGTCAAGTTTCAAGCAGCTAGCACAAACCGTGTTTGATTTAGATTTTCAAAAGCATGTATCCCTAGAGGGGAAAATGTAGTAAAACCTAAATATTCAAAGTCGTCCTGCCAAGGAATGCTTCAACCTAGCAGAACAAAATTTGTGCAGCCAAGCGCAACTGGTATACCCCTTTTTCCTACCAAGTATCAACAAGATAGGGTGACAAAATATTTGCTGAGGTTTCCGTAATCTCTGAGTTTTTTGGAAGCTCGGTGAATACTTTCCAAAGAAAGTGTGTTTTCCTTGCCTCTGCTTAGGGCTACTTCAACAGGGAACAATGCATAGAGAATGCACTGAGAACTAGTTGAATGAGTCAAGTTACAAGCACACAGCGAAAACCGTGTTTGATTTAGAGTTCCATATGCATGTATCCCTATAGGGGAAAATGAAGTGAAACCTAAAATTTCAGAGTATTCCTGCAAACCAACTATTCAACCTAGAAGATCTAAATTTGGGCAGCCAAATGCAACCGGTCTACTTATCTTTCCAGTCGAGTTAACAACAAGTTAGGGTGAAAAAATGTTTGCTGAGATTCCAGGAAACTCAAAGTTCTGTGGAATCACTGCAAATGCTTTCCAATGAAAGTTTCTTTCCCTGGCCTCTGCTAAGGGTTACTTCAACAGAAAACAAAGCATACAGATCGCACTGAGAACTAGTTGAGTGAGTTTCAGTTTCAAGCAGCTAGCATAAACCGTGTTTGATTTATAAGTCCAAATGCATACGTCCCTATAAGTAAAAGTGAAGTGAAACCTAAAAATTCAAAGTGTTCCTGCAAACGAACATTTCAACCTAGAAGAACGACATTTGGGTAGCTAAGTACAACTGGTATACACATCTTTCCTGACAAGGGTCATCAAGATCAGGTGAGTAAATATTTGCAGAGATTCCAGTTAACTTGGAGCTCTGTTGAAGCTCTGTAAATGCTTTCTAAGGAAAGCGTATGTTCCTCGCCTCCACTTAGGACCACTTCAACAGGGAACAAAGCACAGAGAGTACACCAGGAACTAATTGAGTGAGTCAAGCTTCAAGCAGCCAGCACAAACCGTGTTTGATTTAGAATTCCAAATGCATGTATTCCTATAGGTTAAAATGAAGAGAAACCCCCCAAATGCAATGTCTTCCTGAAAGCACATGCTTCAACTTAGAAGAACGAAATTTTGGCAGGCAAATGCAACTGGTATACTCATCTTTCTTACCTAGGATCAACAAGATCAAGTGAAAAAATATTCGCTGAAATTCCAGTAAACTTGGGAGTTTTGTGGAAGCTCTGCAAACACTTACATAAGAAAGCGTATTTTCCTTGCCTCTGCTTGGGGATACTTCAGCGGGGGACAATGCATAGAGAGTGCACTGAGAACTAATTGAGTGAGCCAAGTTTCAAACAGGTATCACAAACTGTGTTTGATTTAGCATTCCAAATGCATGTATTCACATAGGGAAAAAAGAAGTTAAACCTAAAAATTCAAAGTGTTCCTGCAAAGGAACTCTTCAACATAAGATTACGAAATTTGGGATGCCAAGTGCAACCCATATACTCATTTTTGCTGCCAAGTTTCAACAAGATCGGGTGAAAAAACATTTGCTGAGAGTCCAGTAAACTCTTGAGTTCTGTGGATGCTCTACAAACACGTTCAAATGAAAGTCTATTTTTCTTTGCTCTGCTTAGGGGTACATAAACCGGTAACAAAGCGTAGAGAGCACAAAGAGAATTCATTCAGTGAGTCACGTTTCAAGCAGCTAGCACAAACCGTGTTTGATTTAGATTTTCAAAAGCATGTATCCCTAGAGGGGAAAATGTAGTAAAACCTAAATATTCAGTCATCCTGCAAGGGAATGCTTCAACCTAGCAGAACAAAATTTGTGCAGCCAAGCGCAACTGGTATACACCTTTTTCCTACCAAGTATCAACAAGATAGGGTGACAAAATATTTGCTGAGGTTTCCGTAATCTCTGAGTTTTTTGGAAGCTCGGTGAATACTTTCCAAAGAAAGTGTGTTTTCCTTGCCTCTGCTTAGGGCTACTTCAACAGGGAACAATGCATAGAGAGTGCACTGAGAACTAGTTGAATGAGTCAAGTTACAAGCACACAGCAAAAACCGTGTTTGATTTAGAGTTCCATGTGCATGTATCCCTATAGGGGAAAATGAAGTGAAACCTAAAATTTCAGAGTATTCCTGCAAACCAACTATTCAACCTAGAAGATCTAAATTTGGGCAGCCAAATGCAACCGGTATACTTATCTTTCCTGTCGAGTTAACAACAAGTTAGGGTGAAAAAATATGTGCTGAGATTCTAGGAAACTCAAAGTTCTGTGGAATCACTGCAAATGCTTTCCAATGAAAGTTTCTTTCCCTGGCCTCTGCTTAGGGTTACTTCAACAGAAAACAAAGCATAGAGATCGCACTGAGAACTAGTTGAGTGAGTTTCAGTTTCAAGCAGCTAGCATAAACCGTGTTTGATTTATAAGTCCAAATGCATACGTCCCTATAAGGAAAAGTGAAGTGAAACCTAAAAATTCAAAGTGTTCCTGCAAACGAACTTTTCAACCTAGAAGAACGACATTTGGGTAGCTAAGTGCAACTGATATACACATCTTTCCTGACAAGGGTCATCAAGATCAAGTGAGTAAATATTTGCAGAGATTCCAGTTCACTTGGAGCTCTGTTGAAGCTCTGTAAATGCTTTCTAAGGAAAGCGTATGTTCCTCGCCTCCACTTAGGACCACTTCAACAGGGAACAAAGCACAGAGAGTACACCAGGAACTAATTGAGTGAGTCAAGCTTCAAGCAGCTAGCACAAACAGTGTTTGATTTAGAGTTCCAAATGCATGTATTCCTATAGGTTAAAATGAAGAGAAACCCCCCAAATGCAATGTCTTCCTGAAAGCACATGCTTCAACTTAGAAGAACGAAATTTTGGCAGGCAAATGCAACTGGTATACTCATCTTTCTTACCTAGGATCAACAAGATCAAGTGAAAAAATATTCTCTGAAATTCCAGTAAACTTGGGAGTTTTGTGGAAGCTCTGCAAACACTTACATAAGAAAGCGTATTTTCCTTGCCTCTGCTTGGGGATACTTCAGCTGGGGACAATGCATAGAGAGTGCACTGAGAACTAATTGAGTGAGCCAAGTTTCAAACAGGTATCACAAACTGTGTTTGATTTAGCATTCCAAATGCATGTATTCACATAGGGAAAAAAGAAGTTAAACCTAAAAATTCAAAGTGTTCCTGCAAAGGAACTCTTCAACATAAGATTATGAAATTTGGGCTGCCAAGTGCAACCCATATACTCATTTTTGCTGCCAAGTTTCAACAAGATCGGGTGAAAAAACATTTGCTGAGAGTCCAGTAAACTCTTGAGTTCTGTGGATGCTCTACAAACACGTTCAAATGAAAGTCTATTTTTCTTTGCTCTGCTTAGGGGTACATAAACCGGAAACAAAGGGTAGAGAGCACAATGAGAATTCATTCAGTGAGTCAAGTTTCAAGCAGCTAGCACAAACCGTGTTTGATTTAGATTTTCAAAAGCATGTATCCGTAAAGGGGAAAATGTAGTAAAACCTAAATATTCAAAGTCATCCTGCAAAGGAATGCTTCAACCTAGCAGAACAAAATTTGTGCAGCCAAGCGCAACTGGTATACACCTTTTTCCTACCAAGTATCAACAAGATAGGGTGACAAAATATTTGCTGAGGTTTCCGTAATCTCTGAGTTTTTTGGAAGCTCGGTGAATACTTTCCAAAGAAAGTGTGTTTTCCTTGCCTTTGCTTAGGACTACTTCAACAGGGAACAATGCATAGAGAGTGCACTGAGAACTAGTTGAATGAGTCAAGTTACAAGCACACAGCAAAAACCTTGTTTGATTTAGAGTTCCATGTGCATGTATCAATATAGGGGAAAATGAAGTGAAACCTAAAATTTCAAAGTATTCCTGCAAAAGAACTATTCATCCTAGAAGATCTAAATTTGGGCAGCCAAATGCAACCGGTATACTTATCTTTCCTGTCGAGTTAACAACAAGTTAGGGTGAAAAAATATTTGCTGAGATTCCAGGAAACTCAAAGTTCTGTGGAATCACTGCAAATGCTTTCCAATGAATGTTTCTTTCCCTGGCCTCTGCTTAGGGTTACTTCAACAGAAAACAAAGCATAGAGATCGCACTGAGAACTAGTTGAGTGAGTTTCAGTTTCAAGCAGCTACCATAAACCGTGTTTGATTTATAAGTCCAAATGCATACGTCCCTATAAGGAAAAGTGAAGTGAAACCTAAAAATTCAAAGTGTTCCTGCAAACGAACTTTTCAACCTAGAAGAACGACATTTGGGTAGCTAAGTGCAACTGGTATACTCATCTTTCCTGACAAGGTTCATCAAGATCAGGTGAGTAAATATTTGCAGAGATTCCAGTTAACTTGGAGCTCTGTGGAAGCTCTGTAAATGCTTTCTAAGGAAAGCGTATGTTCCTCGCCTCCACTTAGGACCACTTCAACAGGGAACAAAGCACAGAGAGTACACCAGGAACTAATTGAGTGAGTCAAGCTTCAAGCAGCTAGCATAAACAGTGTTTGATTTAGAGTTTCAAATGCATGTATTCCTACAGGTTAAAATGAAGAGAAACCCCCCCAAATGCAATGTCTTCCTGAAAGCACATGCTTCAACTTAGAAGAACGAAATTTTCGCAGGCAAATGCAACTGGTATACTCATCTTTCTTATCTAGGATCAAGAAGATCAAGTGAAAAAATATTCGCTGAAATTCCAGTAAACTTGGGAGTTTTGTGGAAGCTCTGCAAACACTTACATAAGAAAGCGTATTTTCCTTGCCTCTGCTTGGGGATACTTCAGCGGGGGACAATGCATAGAGAGTGCACTGAGAACTAATTGAGTGAGCCAAGTTTCAAACAGGTATCACAAACTGTGTTTGATTTAGCATTCCAAATGCATGTATTCACATAGGGAAAAAAGAAGTTAAACCTAAAATTTCAAAGTGTTCCTGCAAAGGAACTCTTCAACATAAGATTACGAAATTTGGGCTGCCAAGTGCAACCCATATACTCATTTTTGCTGACAAGTTTCAACAAGATCGGGTGAAAAAACATTTGCTGAGAGTCCAGTAAACTCTTGAGTTCTGTGGATGCTCTACAAACACGTTCAAATGAAAGTCTATTTTTCTTTGCTCTGCTTAGGGGTACATAAACCGGTAACGAAGCGTAGAGAGCACAATGAGAATTCATTCAGTGAGTCAAGTTTCAAGCAGCTAGCACAAACCGTGTTTGATTTAGATTTTCAAAAGCATGTATCCCTAGAGGGGAAAATGTAGTAAAACCTAAATATTCAAAGTCATCCTGCAAAGGAATGCTTCAACCTAGCAGAACAAAATTTGTGCAGCCAAGCGCAACTGGTATACACCTTTTTCCTACCAAGTATCAACAAGATAGGGTGACAAAATATTTCCTGAGGTTTCCGTAATCTCTGAGTTTTTTGGAAGCTCGGTGAATACTTTCCAAAGAAAGTGTGTTTTCCTTGCCTCTGCTTAGGGCTACTTCAACAGGGAACAATGCATATAGAGTGCACTGAGAACTAGTTGAATGAGTCAAGTTACAAGCACACAGCAAAAACCGTGTTTGATTTAGAGTTCCATATGCATGTATCCCTATAGGGGAAAATGAAGTGAAACCTAAAATTTCAAAGTATTCCTGCAAACCAACTATTCAACCTAGAAGATCTAAATTTGGGCAGCCAAATGCAACCGGTCTACTTATCTTTCCTGTCGAGTTAACAACAAGATAGGGTGAAAAAATATTTGCTGAGATTCCAGGAAACTCAAAGTTCTGTGGAATCACTGCAAATGCTTTCCAATGAAAGTTTCTTTCCCTGGCCTCTGCTTAGGGTTACTTCAACAGAAAACAAAGCATAGAGATCGCACTGAGAACTAGTTGAGTGAGTTTCAGTTTCAAGCAGCTAGCATAAACCGTGTTTGATTTATAAGTCCAAATGCATACGTCCCTATAAGGAAAAGTGAAGTGAAACCTAAAAATTCAAAGTGTTCCTGCAAACGAACTTTTCAACCTAGAAGAACGACATTTGGGTAGCTAAGTGCAACTGGTATACTCATCTTTCCTGACAAGGGTCATCAAGATCAGGTGAGTAAATATTTGCAGAGATTCCAGTTCACTTGGAGCTCTGTTGAAGCTCTATAAATGCTTTCTAAGGAAAGCGTATGTTCCTCGCCTCCACTTAGGACCACTTCAACAGGGAACAAAGCACAGAGAGTACACCAGGAACTAATTGAGTGAGTCAAGCTTCAAGCAGCTAGCACAGTGTTTGATTTAGAGTTCCAAATGCATGTATTCCTATAGGTTAAAATGAAGAGAAACCGCCCCAAATGCAATGTCTTCCTGAAAGCACATGCTTCAACTTAGAAGAACGAAATTTTGGCAGGCAAATGCAACTGGTATACTCATCTTTCTTACCTAGGATCAACATGATCAAGTGAAAAATATTCGCTGAAATTCCAGTAAACTTGGGAGTTTTGTGGAAGCTCTGCAAACACTTACATAAGAAAGCGTATTTTCCTTGCCTCTGCTTGGGGATACTTCAGCGGGGGACAATGCATAGAGAGTGCACTGAGAACTAATTGAGTGAGCCAAGTTTCAAACAGGTATCACAAACTGTGTTTGATTTAGCATTCCAAATGCATGTATTCACATAGGGAAAAAAGAAGTTAAACCTAAAAATTCAAAGTGTTCCTGCAAAGGAACTCTTCAACATAAGATTACGAAATTTGGGATGCCAAGTGCAACCCATATACTCATTTTTGCTGCCAAGTTTCAACAAGATCGGGTGAAAAAAACATTTGCTGAGAGTCCATTAAACTCTTGAGTTCTGTGGATGCTCTACAAACACGTTCAGATGAAAGTCTATTTTTCTTTGCTCTGCTTAGGGGTACATAAACCGGTAACAAAGCGTAGGGAGCACAATGAGAATTCATTCAGTGAGTCAAGTTTCAAGCAGATAGCACAAACCGTGTTTGATTTAGATTTTCAAAAGCATGTATCCCTAGAGGGGAAAATGTAGTAAAACCTAAATATTCAAAGTCATCCTGCAAAGGAATGCTTCAACCTAGCAGAACAAAATTTGTGCAGCCAAGCGCAACTGGTATACACCTTTTTCCTACCAAGTATCAACAAGATAGGGTGACAAAATATTTCCTGAGGTTTCCGTAATCTCTGAGTTTTTTGGAAGCTTGGTGAATACTTTCCAAAGAAAGTGTGTTTTCCTTGCCTCTGCTTAGGGCTACTTCAACAGGGAACAATGCATAGAGAGTGCACTGAGAACTAGTTGAATGAGTCAAGTTACAAGCACACAGCAAAAACCGTGTTTGATTTAGAGTTCCATATGCATGTATCCCTATAGGGGAAAATGAAGTGAAACCTAAAATTTCAAAGTATTCCTGCAAACCAACTATTCAACCTAGAAGATCTAAATTTGGGCAGCCAAATGCAACCTGTCTACTTATCTTTCCTGTCGAGTTAACAACAAGTTAGGGTGAAAAAATATTTGCTGAGATTCCAGGAAACTCAAAGTTCTGTGCAATCACTGCAAATGCTTTCCAATGAAAGTTTCTTTCCCTGGCCTCTGCTTAGGGTTACTTCAACAGAAAACAAAGCATAGAGATCGCACTGAGAACTAGTTGAGTGAGTTTCAGTTTCAAGCAGCTAGCATAAACCGTGTTTGATTTATAAGTCCAAATGCATACGTCCCTATAAGGAAAAGTGAAGTGAAACCTAAAAATTCAAAGTGTTCCTGCAAACGAACTTTTCAACCTAGAAGAACGACATTTGGGTAGCTAAGTGCAAATGATATACTCATCTTTCCTGACAAGGGTCATCAAGATCAGGTGAGTAAATATTTGCAGAGATTCCAGTTCACCATCAAGATCAGGTGAGTAAATATTTGCAGAGATTCCAGTTCACTTGGAGCTCTGTTGAAGCTCTGTCAATGCTTTCTAAGGAAAGCGTATGTTCCTCGCCTCCACTTAGGACCACTTCAACAGGGAACAAAGCACAGAGAGTACACCAGGAACTAATTGAGTGATTCAAGCTTCAAGCAGCTAGCACAAACAGTGTTTGATTTAGATTTTCAAAAGCATGTATCCCTACAGGGGAAAATGTAGTAAAACCTAAATGTTCAAAGTCATCCTGCAAAGGAATGCTTCAACCTAGCAGAAAAAATTGTGCAGCCAAGCGCAACTGGTATACACCTTTTTCCTACCAAGTATCAACAAGATAGGGTGACAAAATATTTGCTGAGGTTTCCGTAATCTCTAAGTTTTTTGGAAGCTCGGTGAATACTTTCCAAAGAAGTGTGTTTCCTTGCCTCTGCTTAGGGCTACTTCAACAGGGAACAATGCATAGAGAGTGCACTGAGAACTAGTTGAATGAGTCAAGTTACAAGCACACAGCAAAAACCGTGTTTGATTTAGAGTTCCATATGCATGTATCCCTATAGGGGAAAATGAAGTGAAACCTAAAATTTCAAAGTATTTCTGCAAACCAACTATTCAGACCTAGAAGATCTAAATTTTGGCAGCCAAATGCAACCGGTATAACTTATCTGTCCTGTCGAAGTTAACAACAAGTTAGGGTGAAAAAATATTTGCTGAGATTCCAGGAAACTCAAAGTTCTGTGGAATCACTGCAAATGCTTTCCAATGAAAGTTTCCTTCCCTGGCCTCTGCTTAGGGTTACTTCAACAGAAAACAAAGCATAGAGATCGCACTGAGAACTAGTTGAGTGAGTTTCAGTTTCAAGCAGCTAGCATAAACCGTGTTTGATTTATAAGTCCAAATGCATATGTCCCTATAAGGAAAAGTGAAGTGAAACCTAAAAATTCAAAGTGTTCCTGCAAACGAACTTTCAACCTAGAAGAACGACATTTGGGTAGCTACGTGCAACTGGTATACTCATCTTTCCTGACAAGGGTCATCAAGATCAGGTGAGTAAATATTTGCAGAGATTCCAGTTAACTTGGAGCTCTGTTGAAGCTCTGTAAATGCTTTCTAAGGAAAGCATATGTTCCTCGCCTCCACTTAGGACCACTTCAACAGGGAACAAAGCACAGAGAGTACACCAGGAACTAAATTGAGTGATTCAAGCTTCAAGCAGCTAGCACAAACAGTGTTTGATTTAGAGTTCCAAATGCATGTATTCCTGTAGGTTAAAATGAAGAGAAAACCCCCCAAATGCAATGTCTTCCTGAAAGCACATGCTTCAACTTAGAAGAACGAAATTTTGGCAGGCAAATGCAACTGGTATACTCATCTTTCTTACCTAGGATCAACAAGATCAAGTGAAAAATATTCGCTGAAATTCCAGTTAACTTGGAGTTTTGTGGAAGCTCTGCAAACACTTACATAAGAAAGCGTATTTCCTTGCCTCTGCTTGGGGATACTTCAGCGGAGGACAATTCATAGAGTGCACTGAGAACTAATTGAGTGAGCCAAGTTTCAAACAGGTATCACAAACTTGTTTTGATTTAGCATTCCAAATGCATGTATTCACATAGGGAAAAAGAAGTTAAACCTAAAAATTCAAAGTGTTCCTGCAAAGGAACTCTTCAACATAAGATTACGAAATTTGGGCTGCCAAGTGCAACCCATATACTCATTTTTGCTGCCAAGTTTCAACAAGATCGGGTGAAAAAACATTTGCTGAGAGCCAGTAAACTCTTGAGTTCTGTGGAGCTCTACAAACACGTTCAAAATGAAAGTCTATTTTTCTTTGCTCTGCTTATGGGTAACATAAACCGGTAACAAAGCGTAGAGAGCACAATGAGAATTCATTTAGTGAGTCAAGTTTCAAGCAGCTAGCACAACCGTGTTTGATTTAGATTTTCAAAAGCATGAATCCCTAGAGGGGGAAATGTAGTAAACCTAAATATCAAAGTCATCCTGAAAAGGAAATGCTTCAACCTAGCAGAACAAATTTGTGCAGCCAAGCGCAACTGGTATACACCTTTTTCCTACCAAGTATCAACAAGATAGGGTGACAAAATATTTGCTGAGGTTCCGTAATCTCTGAGTTTTTGGAAGCTCGGTGAATACTTCCAAAGAAAGTGTGTTTTCCTTGCCTCTGCTTAGGGCTACTTCAACAGGGAACAATGCATAGAGAGTGCACTGAGAACTAGTTGAATGAGTCAAGTTACAAGCACACAGCAAAACCGTGTTTGAAGTGAAACCTAAAATTTCAAAGTATTCCTGCAAACCAACTATTCAACCTAGAAGATCTAAATTTGGGCAGCCAAATGCAACCGGTATACTTATCTTTCCAGTCGAGTTAACAACAAGTTAGGGTGAAAAAATATTTGCTGAGATTCCAGGAAACTCAAATTTCTGTGCAATCACTGCAAATGCTTTCCAATGAAAGTTTCTTTCCCTGGCCTCTGCTTAGGGTTACTTCAATAGAAAACAAAGCATAGAGATCGCACTGAGAACTAGTTGAGTGAGGTTCAGTTTCAAGCAGCTAGCATAAACCGTGTTTGATTTATAAGTCCAAATGCATACGTCCCTATAAGGAAAAGTGAAGTGAAAAGTAAAAATTCAAAGTGTTCCTGCAAACGAACTTTTCAACCTAGAAGAACGACATTTTGGTAGCTAAGTGCAACTGGTATACTCATCTTTCCTGACAAGGGTCATCAAGATCAGGTGAGTAAATATTTGCAGAGATTCCAGTTCACTTGGAGCTCTGTTGAAGCTCTGTAAATGCTTTCTAAGGAAGCGTATGTTCCTCGCCTCCACTTAGGACCACTTCAACAGGGAACAAAGCACAGAGAGTACACCAGGAACTAATTGAGTGAGTCAAGCTTCAAGCAGCTAGCACAAACAGTGTTGATTTAGAGTTCCAATGCATGTATTCCTATAGGTTAAAATGAAGAGAAACCGCCCCAAATGCAATGTCTTCCTGAAAGCACATGCTTCAACTTAGAAGAACGAAATTTTGTCAGGCAAATGCAACTGGTATACTCATCTTTCTTACCTAGGATCAACAAGATCAAGTGAAAAAATATTCGCTGAAATTCCAGTAAACTTGGGAGTTTTGTGGAAGCTCTGCAAACACTTACATAAGAAAGCGTATTTTCCTTGCCTCTGCTTGGGGATACTTCAGCGGGGGACAATGCATAGAGAGTGCACTGAGAACTAATTGAGTGAGCCAAGTTTCAAACAGGTATCACAAACTGTGTTTGATTTGGCATTCCAAATGCATGTATTCACATAGGGAAAAAAAAGAAGTTAAAAATAAAAATTCAAAGTGTTCCTGCAAAGGAACTCTTCAACATAAGATTATGAAATTTGGGCTGCCAAGTGCAACCCATATACTCATTTTTGCTGCCAAGTTTCAACAAGATCGGGTTTAAAAACATTTGCTGAGAGTCCAGTAAACTCTTGAGTTCTGTGGATGCTCTACAAACACGTTCAAATGAAAGTCTATTTTTCTTTGCTCTGCTTAGGGGTACATAAACCGGTAACAAAGCGTAGAGATCACGATGAGAATTCATTCAGTGAGTCAAGTTTCAAGCAGCTAGCACAAACCGTGTTTGATTTAGATTTTCAAAAGCATGTATCCCTAGAGGGGAAAATGTAGTAAAACCTAAATATTCAAAGTCATCCTGAAAAGGAATGCTTCAACCTAGCAGAACAAATTTGTGCAGCCAAGCGCAACTGGTATACACCTTTTTCCTACCAAGTATCAACAAGATAGGGTGACAAAATATTTGCTGAGGTTTCCGTAATCTCTGAGTTTTTTGGAAGCTCGGTGAATACTTTCCAAAGAAAGTGTGTTTTCCTTGCCTCTGCTTAGGGCTACTTCAACAGTGAACAATGCATAGAGAGTGCACTGAGAACTAGTTGAATGAGTCAAGTTACAAGCACACAGCAAAAACCGTGTTTGATTTAGAGTTCCATATGCATGTATCCCTATAGGGGAAAATGAAGTGAAACCTAAAATTTCAAAGTATTCCTGCAAACCAACTATTCAACCTAGAAGAATTAAATTTTGAGCAGCCAAATGCAACCGGTATGCTTATCTTTCCTGTCGAGTTAACAACAAGTTAGGGTGAAAAAATATTTGCTGAGATTCCAGGAAACTCAAAGTTCTGTGCAATCACTGCAAATGCTTTCCAATGAAAGTTTCTTTCCCTGGCCTCTGCTTAGGGTTACTTCAACAGAAAACAAAGCATAGAGATCGCACTGAGAACTAGTTGAGTGAGTTTCAGTTTCAAGCAGCTAGCATAAACCGTGTTTGATTTATAAGTCCAAATGCATACGTCCCTATAAGGAAAAGTGAAGTGAAACCTAACAATTCAAAGTGTTCCTGCAAACGAACTTTTCACCTAGAAGAACGACATTTGGGTAGCTAAGTGCAACTGGTATACTCATCTTTCCTGACAAGGGTCATCAAGATCAGGTGAGTAAATATTTGCAGAGATTCCAGTACACTTGGAGCTCTGTTGAAGCTCTGTAAATGCTTTCTAAGGAAAGCGTATGTTCCTCGCCTGCACTTAGGACCACTTCAACAGGGAACAAAGCACAGAGAGTACACCAGGAACTAATTGAGTGAGTCAAGCTTCAAGCAGCTAGCACAACAGTGTTTGATTTAGAGTTCCAAATGCATGTATTCCTATAGGTTAAAATGAAGAGAAACCGCCCCAAATGCAATGTCTTCCTGAAAGCACATGCTTCAACTTAGAAGAACGAAATATTGTCAGGCAAATGCAACTGGTATACTCATCTTTCTTACCTAGGATCAACAAGATCAAGTGAAAAAATATTCGCTGAAATTCCAGTAAACTTGGGAGTTTTGTGGAAGCTCTGCAAACACTTACATAAGAAAGCGTATTTTCCTTGCCTCTGCTTGGGGATACTTCAGCGGGGGACAATGCATAGAGAGTGCACTGAGAACTAATTGAGTGAGCCAAGTTTCAAACAGGTATCACAAACTGTGTTTGATTTGGCATTCCAAATGCATGTATTCACATAGGGAAAAAAAAAAGTTAAACCTAAAAATTCAAAGTGTTCCTGCAAAGGAACTCTTCAACATAAGATTATGAAATTTGGGCTGCCAAGTGCAACCCATATACTCATTTTGCTGCCAAGTTTCAACAAGATCGGGTTTAAAAACATTTGCTGAGAGTCCAGTAAACTCTTGAGTTCTGTGGATGCTCTACAAACACGTTCAAATGAAAGTCTATTTTTCTTTGCTCTGCTTAGGGGTACATAAACCGGTAACAAAGCGTAGAGATCACGATGAGAATTCATTCAGTGAGTCAAGTTTCAAGCAGCTAGCACAAACCGTGTTTGATTTAGATTTTCAAAAGCATGTATCCCTAGAGGGGAAAATGTAGTAAAACCTAAATATTCAAAGTCATCCTGAAAAGGAATGCTTCAACCTAGCAGAACAAATTTGTGCAGCCAAGCGCAACTGGTATACACCTTTTCCTACCAAGTATCAACAAGATAGGGTGACAAAATATTTGCTGAGGTTTCCGTAATCTCTGAGTTTTTGGAAGCTCGGTGAATACTTTACAAAGAAAGTGTGTTTTCCTTGCCTCTGCTTAGGGCTACTTCAACAGGGAACAATGCATAGAGAGTGCACTGAGAACTAGTTGAATGAGTCAAGTTACAAGCACACAGCAAAAACCGTGTTTGATTTAGAGTTCCATATGCATGTATCCCTATAGGGGAAAATGAAGTGAAACCTAAAATTTCAAAGTATTCCTGCAAACCAACTATTCAACCTAGAAGAATTAAATTTTGAGCAGCCAAATGCAACCGGTATACTTATCTTTCCTGTCGAGTTAACAACAAGTTAGGGTGAAAAAATATTTGCTGAGATTCCAGGAAACTCAAAGTTCTGTGCAATCACTGCAAATGCTTTCCAATGAAAGTTTCTTTCCCTGGCCTCTGCTTAGGGTTACTTCAACAGAAAACAAAGCATAGAGATCGCACTGAGAACTAGTTGAGTGAGTTTCAGTTTCAAGCAGCTAGCATAAACCGTGTTTGATTTATAAGTCCAAATGCATACGTCCCTATAAGGAAAAGTGAAGTGAAACCTAACAATTCAAAGTGTTCCTGCAAACGAACTTTTCAACCTAGAAGAACGACTTTGGGTAGCTAAGTGCATCTGGTATACTCATCTTTCCTGACAAGGGTCATCAAGATCAGGTGAGTAAATATTTGCAGAGATTCCAGTTAACTTGGAGCTCTGTTGAAGCTCTGTAAATGCTTTCTAAGGAAAGCGTATGTTCCTCGCCTCCACTTAGGACCACTTCAACAGGGAACAAAGCACAGAGAGTACACCAGGAACTAATTGAGTGAGTCAAGCTTCAAGCAGCTAGCACAAACAGTGTTTGATTTAGAGTTCCAAATGCATGTATTCCTATAGGTTAAAATGAAGAGAAACCGCCCCAAATGCAATGTCTTCCTGAAAGCACATGCTTCAACTTAGAAGAACGAAATTTTGGCAGGCAAATGCAACTGGTATACTCATCTTTCTTACCTAGGATCAACAAGATCAAGTGAAAAAAATATTCGCTGAAATTCCAGTAAACTTGGGAGTTTTGTGGAAGCTCTGCAAACACTTACATAAGAAAGCGTATTTTCCTTGCCTCTGCTTGGGGATACTTCAGCGGGGGACAATGCATAGAGAGTGCACTGAGAACTAATTGAGTGAGCCAAGTTTCAAACAGGTATCACAAACTGTGTTTGATTTGGTATTCCAAATGCATGTATTCACATAGGGAAAAAAAGAAGTTAAAAATAAAAATTCAAAGTGTTCCTGCAAAGGAACTCTTCAACATAAGATTATGAAATTTGGGCTGCCAAGTGCAACCCCATATACTCATTTTTGCTGCCAAGTTTCAACAAGATCGGGTTTAAAAACATTTGCTGAGAGTCCAGTAAACTCTTGAGTTCTGTGGATGCTCTACAAACACGTTCAAATGAAAGTCTATTTTTCTTTGCTCTGCTTAGGGGTACATAAACCGGTAACAAAGCGTAGAGATCACGATGAGAATTCATTCAGTGAGTCAAGTTTCAAGCAGCTAGCACAAACCGTGTTTGATTTAGATTTTCAAAAGCATGTATCCCTAGAGGGGAAAATGTAGTAAAACCTAAATATTCAAAGTCATCCTGAAAAGGAATGCTTCAACCTAGCAGAACAAATTTGTGCAGCCAAGCGCAACTGGTATACACCTTTTTCCTACCAAGTATCAACAAGATAGGGTGACAAAATATTTGCTGAGGTTTCCGTAATCTCTGAGTTTTTTGGAAGCTCGGTGAATACTTTACAAAGAAAGTGTGTTTTCCTTGCCTCTGCTTAGGGCTACTTCAACAGGGAACAATGCATAGAGAGTGCACTGAGAACTAGTTGAATGAGTCAAGTTACAAGCACACAGCAAAAACCGTGTTTGATTTAGAGTTCCATATGCATGTATCCCTATAGGGGAAAATGAAGTGAAACCTAAAATTTCAAAGTATTCCTGCAAACCAACTATTCAACCTAGAAGAATTAAATTTGGGCAAGCCAAATGCAACCGGTATACTTATCTTTCCTGTCGAGTTAACAACAAGTTAGGGTGAAAAAATATTTGCTGAGATTCCAGGAAACTCAAAGTTCTGTGCAATCACTGCAAATGCTTTCCAATGAAAGTTTCTTTCCCTGGCCTCTGCTTAGGGTTACTTCAACAGAAAACAAAGCATAGAGATCGCACTGAGAACTAGTTGAGTGAGTTTCAGTTTCAAGCAGCTAGCATAAACCGTGTTTGATTTATAAGTCCAAATGCATACGTCCCTATAAGGAAAAGTGAAGTGAAACCTAACAATTCAAAGTGTTCCTGCAAACGAACTTTTCAACCTAGAAGAACGACATTTGGGTAGCTAAGTGCAACTGGTATACTCATCTTTCCTGACAAGGGTCATCAAGATCAGGTGAGAAAATATTTGCAGAGATTCCAGTTAACTTGGAGCTCTGTTGAAGCTCTGTAAATGCTTTCTAAGGAAAGCATATGTTCCTCGCCTCCACTTAGGACCACTTCAACAGGGAACAAAGCACAGAGAGTACACCAGGAACTAATTGAGTGAGTCAAGCTTCAAGCAGCTAGCACAAACAGTGTTTGATTTAGAGTTCCAAATGCATGTATTCCTATAGGTTAAAATGAAGAGAAACCGCCCGAAATGCAATGTCTTCCTGAAAGCACATGCTTCAACTTAGAAGAACGAAATTTTGGCAGGCAAATGCAACTGGTATACTCATCTTTCTTACCTAGGATCAACAAGATCAAGTGAAAAAATATTCGCTGAAATTCCAGTAAACTTGGGAGTTTTGTGGAAGCTCTGCAAACACTTACATAAGAAAGCGTATTTTCCTTGCTTCTGCTTGGGGATACTTCAGCGGGGGACAATGCATAGAGAGTGCACTGAGAACTAATTGAGTGAGCCAAGTTTCAAACAGGTATCACAAACTGTGTTTGATTTGGCATTCCAAATGCATGTATTCACATAGGGAAAAAAGAAGTTAAACCTAAAAATTCAAAGTGTTCCTGCAAAGGAACTCTTCAACATAAGATTACGAAATTTGGGCTGCCAAGTGCAACCCATATACTCATTTTTGCTGCCAGTTTCAACAAGATCGGGTGAAAAAACATTTGCTGAGAGTCCAGTAAACTCTTGAGTTCTGTGGATGCTCTACAAACACGTTCAAATGAAAGTCTATTTTTCTTTGCTCTGCTTAGGGGTACATAAATCGGTAACAAAGCGTAGAGAGCACAATGAGAATTCATTCAGTGAGTCAAGTTTCAAGCAGCTAGCACAAACCGTGTTTGATTTAGATTTTCAAAAGCATGTATCCCTAGAGGGGAAAATGTAGTAAAACCTAAATATTCAATGTCATCCTGCAAAGGAATGCTTCAACCTAGCACAACTAAATTTGTGCAGCCAAGCGCAACTGGTATACACCTTTTTCCTACCAAGTATCAACAAGATAGGGTGACAAAATATTTGCTGAGGTTTCCGTAATCTCTGAGTTTTTTGGAAGCTCGGTGAATACTTTCCAAAGAAAGTGTGTTTTCCTTGCCTCTGCTTAGGGCTACTTCAACAGGGAACAATGCATAGAGAGTGCACTGAGAACTAGTTGAATGAGTCAAGTTACAAGCACACAGCAAAAACCGTGTTTGATTTAGAGTTCCATATGCATGTATCCCTATAGGGGAAAATGAATTGAAACCTAAAATTTCAAAGTATTCCTGCAAACCAACTATTCAACCTAGAAGAATTAAATTTGGGCAGCCAAATGCAACCGGTATACTTATCTTTCCTGTCGAGTTAACAACAAGTTAGGGTGAAAAAATATTTGCTGAGATTCCAGGAAACTCAAAGTTCTGTGCAATCACTGCAAATGCTTTCCAATGAAAGTTTCTTTCCCTGGCCTCTGCTTAGGGTTACTTCAACAGAAAACAAAGCATAGAGATCGCACTGAGAACTAGTTGAGTGAGTTTCAGTTTCAAGCAGCTAGCATAAACCGTGTTTGATTTATAAGTCCAAATGCATACGTCCCTATAAGGAAAGTGAAGTGAAACCTAACAATTCAAAGTGTTCCTGCAAACGAACTTTTCAACCTAGAAGAACGACATTTGGGTAGCTAAGTGCAACTGGTATACTCATCTTTCCTGACAAGGGTCATCAAGATCAGGTGAGTAAATATTTGCAGAGATTCCAGTTAACTTGGAGCTCTGTTGAAGCTCTGTAAATGCTTTCTAAGGAAAGCGTATGTTCCTCGCCTCCACTTAGGACCACTTCAACAGGGAACAAAGCACAGAGAGTACACCAGGAACTAATTGAGTGAGTCAAGCTTCAAGCAGCTAGCACAAACAGTGTTTGATTTAGAGTTCCAAATGCATGTATTCCTATAGGTGAAAATGAAGAGAAACCCCCCCAAATGCAATGTCTTCCTTAAAGCACATGCTTCAACTTAGAAGAACGAAATTTTGGCAGGCAAATGCAACTGGGATACTCATCTTTCTTACCTAGGATCAACAAGATCATGTGAAAAAGTATTCGCTGAAATTCCAGTAAACTTGGGAGTTTTGTGGAAGCTCTGCAAACACTTACATAAGAAAGCGTATTTTCCTTGCCTCTGCTTGGGGATATTTCAGCGGGGGACAATGCATAGAGAGAGCACTGAGAACTAATTGAGTGAGCCAAGTTTCAAACAGGTATCACAAACTGTGTTTGATTTAGCATTCCAAATGCATGTATTCACCTAGGGAAAAAAGAAGTTAAACCTAAAAATTCAAAGTGTTCCTGCAAAGGAACTCTTCAACATAAGATTACGAAATTTGGGCTGCCAAGTGCAACCCATATACTCATTTTTGCTGCCAAGTTTCAACAAGATCGTGTGAAAAAACATTTGCTGAGAGTCCAGTAAACTCTTGAGTTCTGTGGATGCTCTACAAACACGTTCAAATGAAAGTCTATTTTTCTTTGCTCTGCTTAGGGGTACATAAACCGGTAACAAAGCGTAGAGAGCACAATGAGAATTCATTCAGTGAGTCAAGTTTCAAGCATCTAGCACAAACCGTGTTTGATTTAGATTTTCAAAAGCATGTATCCCTAGAGGGGAAAATGTAGTAAAACCTAAATATTCAAAGTCATCTGCAAAGGAATGCTTCAACCTAGCAGAACAAAATTTGTGCAGCCAAGCGCAACTGGTATACACCTTTTTCCTACGAAGTATCAACAAGATAGGGTGACAAAATATTTGCTGAGGTTTCCGTAATCTCTGAGTTTTTTGGAAGCTCGGTGAATACTTTCCAAAGAAAGTGTGTTTTCCTTGCCTCTGCTTAGGGCTACTTCAACAGGGAACAATGCATAGAGAGTGCACTGAGAACTAGTTGAATGAGTCAAGTTACAAGCACACAGCAAAAACCGTGTTTGATTTAGAGTTCCATATGCATGTATACCTATAGGGGAAAATGAAGTGAAACCTAAAATTTCAAAGTATTCCTGCAAACCAACTATTCAACCTAGAAGATCTAAACTTGGGCAGCCAAATGCAACCGTATACTTATCTTTCCTGTCGAGTTAACAACAAGTTAGGGTGAAAAAATATTTGCTGAGATTCCAGGAAACTCAAAGTTCTGTGCAATCACTGCAAATGCTTTCCAATGAAAGTTTCTTTCCCTGGCCTCTGCTTAGGGTTACTTCAACAGAAAACAAAGCATAGAGATTGCACTGAGAAACTAGTTGAGTGAGTTTCAGTTTCAAGCAGCTAGCATAAACCGTGTTTGATTTATAAGTCCAAATGCATACGTCCCTATAAGGAAAAATGAAGTGAAACCTAAAAATTCAAAGTGTTCCTGCAAACGAACTTTTCAACCTAGAAGAACGACATTTCGGTAGCTAAGTGCAACTGGTATACTCATCTTTCCTGACAAGGGTCATCAAGATCAGGTGAGTAAATATTTGCAGAGATTCCAGTTAACTTGGAGCTCTGTTGAAGCTCTGTAAATGCTTTCTAAGGAAAGCGTATGTTCCTCGCCTCCACTTAGGACCACTTCAACAGGGAACAAAGCACAGAGAGTACACCAGGAACTAATTGAGTGAGTCAAGCTTCAAGCAGGTAGCACAAACAGTGTTTGATTTCGAGTTCCAAATGCATGTATTCCTATAGGTTAAAATGAAGAGAAACCCCCCAAATGCAATGTCTTCCTGAAAGCACATGCTTCAACTTAGAAGAACGAAATTTTGGCAGGCAGTGCAACTGGTATACTCATCTTTCTTACCTAGGATCAACAAGATCAAGTGAAAAAATATTCGCTGAAATTCCAGTAAACTTGGGAGTTTTGTGGAAGCTCTGCAAACACTTACATAAGAAAGCGTATTTTCCTTGCCTCTGCTTGGGATACTTCAGCGGGGGACAATGCATAGAGAGTGCACTGAGAACTAATTGAGTGAGCCAAGTTTCAAACAGGTATCACAAACTGTGTTTGATTTAGCATTCCAAATGCATGTATTCACATAGGGAAAAAAGAAGTTAAACCTAAAAATTCAAAGTGTTCCTGCAAAGGAACTCTTCAACATAAGATTACGAAATTTGGGCTGCCAAGTGCAACCCATATACTCATTTTTGCTGCCAAGTTTCAACAAGATCGGGTGAAAAACATTTGCTGAGAGTCCAGTAAACTCTTGAGTTCTGTGGATGCTCTACAAACACGTTCAAATGAAAGTCTATTTTCTTTGCTCTCTTAGGGGTACATAAACCGGTAACGAAGTGTAGAGAGCACAATGAGAATTCATTCAGTGAGTCAAGTTTCAAGCAGCTATCACAAACCGTGTTTGATTTAGATTTTCAAAAGCATGTATCCCTAGAGGGGAAAATGTAGTAAAACCTAAATATTCAAAGTCATCCTGCAAAGGAATGCTTCAACCTAGCAGAACAAAATTTGTGCAGCCAAGCGCAACTGGTATACACCTTTTTCCTACCAAGTATCAACAAGATAGGGTGACAAAATATTTGCTGAGGTTTCCGTAATCTCTGAGTTTTTTGGAAGCTCGGTGAATACTTTCCAAAGAAAGTGTGTTTTCCTTGCCTCTGCTTAGGGCTACTTCAACAGGGAACAATGCATAGAGAGTGCACTGAGAACTAGTTGAATGAGTCAAGTTACAAGCACACAGCAAAAACCGTGTTTGATTGAGAGTTCCATATGCATGTATCCCTATAGGGGAAAATGAAGTGAAACCTAAAATTTCAAAGTATTCCTGCAAACCAACTATTCAACCTAGAAGATCTAAATTTGGGCAGCCAAATGCAACTGGTATACTTATCTTTCCTGTCGCGTTAACAACAAGTTAGGGTGAAAAAATATTTGCTGAGATTCCAGGAAACTCAAAGTTCTGTGCAATCACTGCAAATGCTTTCCAATGAAAGTTTCTTTCCCTGGCCTCTGCTTAGGGTTACTTCAACAGAAAACAAAGCATAGAGATCGCACTGAGAACTAGTTGAGTGAGTTTCAGTTTCAAGCAGCTAGCATCAACCGTGTTTGATTTATAAGTCCAAATGCATACATCCCTATAAGGAAAAGTGAAGTGAAACCTAAAAATTCAAAGTGTTCCTGCAAACGAACTTTTCAACCTAGAAGAACGACATTTGGGTAGCTAAGTGCAACTGGTATACTCATCTTTCATGACAAGGGTCATCAAGATCAGGTGAGTAAATATTTGCAGAGATTCCAGTTCACTTGGAGCTCTGTTGAAGCTCTGTAAATGCTTTCTAAGGAAAGCGTATGTTCCTCGCCTCCACTTAGGACCACTTCAACAGGGAACAAAGCACAGAGAGTACACCAGGAACTAATTGAGTGAGTCAAGCTTCAAGCAGCTAGCACAAACAGTGTTTGATTTAGAGTTCCAAATGCATGTATTCCTATAGGTTAAAATGAAGAGAAACCCCCCCAAATGCAATGTCTTCCTGAAAGCACATGCTTCAACTTAGAAGAACGAAATTTTGGCAGGCAAATGCAACTGGGATACTCATCTTTCTTACCTAGGATCAACAAGATCAAGTGAAAAAATATTCGCTGAAATTCCAGTAAACTTGGGAGTTTTGTGGAAGCTCTGCAAACACTTACATAAGAAAGCGTATTTTCCTTGCCTCTGCTTGGGGATACTTCAGCGGGGGACAATGCATAGAGAGTGCACTGAGAACTAATTGAGTGAGCCAAGTTTCAAACAGGTATCACAAACTGTGTTTGATTTAGCATTCCAAATGCATGTATTCACATAGGGAAAAAAGAAGTTAAACCTAAAAATTCAAAGTGTTCCTGCAAAGGAACTCTTCAACATAAGATTACGAAATTTGGGCTGCCAAGTGCAACCCATATACTCATTTTTGCTGCCAAGTTTCAACAAGATCGGGTGAAAAAACATTTGCTGAGAGTCCAGTAAACTCTTGAGTTCTGTGGATGCTCTACAAACACGTTCAAATGAAAGTCTATTTTTCTTTGCTCTGCTTAGGGGTACATAAACCGGTAACAAAGTGTAGAGAGCACAATGAGAATTCATTCAGTGAGTCAAGTTTCAAGCAGCTATCACAAACCGTGTTTGATTTAGATTTTCAAAAGCATGTATCCCTAGAGGGGAAAATGTAGTAAAACCTAAATATTCAAAGTCATCCTGCAAAGGAATGCTTCAACCTAGCAGAACAAAATTTGTGCAGCCAAGCGCAACTGGTATACACCTTTTTCCTACCAAGTATCAACAAGATAGGGTGACAAAATATTTGCTGAGGTTTCCGTAATCTCTGAGTTTTTTGGAAGCTCGGTGAATACTTTCCAAAGAAAGTGTGTTTTCCTTGCCTCTGCTTAGGGCTACTTCAACAGGGAACAATGCATAGAGAGTGCACTGAGAACTAGTTGAATGAGTCAAGTTACAAGCACACAGCAAAAACCGTGTTTGATTGAGAGTTCCATATGCATGTATCCCTATAGGGGAAAATGAAGTGAAACCTAAAATTTCAAAGTATTCCTGCAAACCAACTATTCAACCTAGAAGATCTAAATTTGGGCAGCCAAATGCAACTGGTATACTTATCTTTCCTGTCGCGTTAACAACAAGTTAGGGTGAAAAAATATTTGCTGAGATTCCAGGAAACTCAAAGTTCTGTGCAATCACTGCAAATGCTTTCCAATGAAAGTTTCTTTCCCTGGCCTCTGCTTAGGGTTACTTCAACAGAAAACAAAGCATAGAGATCGCACTGAGAACTAGTTGAGTGAGTTTCAGTTTCAAGCAGCTAGCATCAACCGTGTTTGATTTATAAGTCCAAATGCATACATCCCTATAAGGAAAAGTGAAGTGAAACCTAAAAATTCAAAGTGTTCCTGCAAACGAACTTTTCAACCTAGAAGAACGACATTTGGGTAGCTAAGTGCAACTGGTATACTCATCTTTCATGACAAGGGTCATCAAGATCAGGTGAGTAAATATTTGCAGAGATTCCAGTTCACTTGGAGCTCTGTTGAAGCTCTGTAAATGCTTTCTAAGGAAAGCGTATGTTCTTCGCCTCCACTTAGGACCACTTCAACAGGGAACAAAGCACAGAGAGTACACCAGGAACTAATTGAGTGAGTCAAGCTTCAAGCAGCTAGCACAAACAGTGTTTGATTTAGAGTTCCAAATGCATGTATTCCTATAGGTTAAAATGAAGAGAAACCCCCCCAAATTCAATGTCTTCCTGAAAGCACATGCTTCAACTTAGAAGAACGAAATTTTGGCAGGCAAATGCAACTGGGATACTCATCTTTCTTACCTAGGATCCACAAGATCAAGTGAAAAAATATTCGCTGAAATTCCAGTAAACTTGGGAGTTTTGTGGAAGCTCTGCAAACACTTACATAAGAAAGCGTATTTTCCTTGCCTCTGCTTGGGGATACTTCAGCGGGGGCCAATGCATAGAGAGTGCACTGAGAACTAAATGAGTGAGCCAAGTTTCAAACAGGTATCACAAACTGTGTTTGATTTAGCATGCCAAATGCATGTATTCACATAGGGAAAAAAGAAGTTAAACCTAAAAATTCAAAGTGTTCCTGCAAAGGAACTCTTCAACATAAGATTACGAAATTTGGGCTGCCAAGTGCAACCCATATACTCATTTTTGCTGCCAAGTTTCAACAAGATCGGGTGAAAAAACATTTGCTGAGAGTCCAGTAAACTCTTGAGTTCTGTGGATGCTCTACAAACACGTTCAAATGAAAGTCTATTTTTCTTTGCTCTGCTTAGGGGTACATAAACCGGTAACAAAGCGTAGAGAGCACAATGAGAATTCATTCAGTGAGTCACGTTTCAAGCAGCTAGCACAAACCGTGTTTGATTTAGATTTTCAAAAGCATGTATCCCTAGAGTGGAAAATGTAGTAAAACCTAAATATTCAAAGTCATCCTGCAAAGGAATGCTTCAACCTAGCAGAACAAAATTTGTGCATCCAAGCGCAACTGGTATACACCTTTTTCCTACCAAGTATCAACAAGATAGGGTGACAAAATATTTGCTGAGGTTTCCGTAATCTCTGAGTTTTTTGGAAGCTCGGTGAATACTTTCCAAAGAAAGTGTGTTTTCTTTGCCTCTGCTTAGGGCTACTTCAACAGGGAACAATGCATAGAGAGTGCACTGAGAACTAGTTGAATGAGTCAAGTTACAAGCACACAGCAAAAACCGTGTTTGATTGAGAGTTCCATATGCATGTATCCCTATAGGGGAAAATGAAGTGAAACCTAAAATTTCAAAGTATTCCTGCAAACCAACTATTCAACCTAGAAGATCTAAATTTGGGCAGCCAAATGCAACCGGTCTACTTATCTTTCCTGTCAAGTTAACAACAAGTTAGGGTGAAAAAATATTTGCTGAGATTCCAGGAACTCAAAGTTCTGTGGAATCACTGCAAATGCTTTCCAATGAAAGTTTCTTTCCCTGGCCTCTGCTTAGGGTTACTTCAACAGAAAACAAAGCATAGAGATCGCACTGAGAACTAGTTGAGTGAGTTTCAGTTTCAAGCAGCTGGCATAAACCGTGTTTGATTTATAAGTCCAAATGCATACGTCCCTATAAGGAAAAGTGAAGTGAAACCTAACAATTCAAAGTGTTCCTGCAAACGAACTTTTCAACCTAGAAGAACGACATTTGGGTAGCTAAGTACAACTGGTATACTCATCTTTCCTCACAAGGGTCATCAAGATCAGGTGAGTAAATATTTGCAGAGATTCCTGTTTACTTGGAGCTCTGTTGAGGCTCTGTAAATGCTTTCTAAGGAAAGCGTATGTTCCTCGCCTGCACTTAGGACCACTTCAACAGGGAACAAAGCACAGAGAGTACACCAGGAACTAATTGAGTGAGTCAAGCTTCAAGCAGCTAGCACAAACAGTGTTTGATTTCGAGTTCCAAATGCATGTATTCCTATAGGTTAAAATGAAGAGAAACCCCCCAAATGCAATGTCTTCCTGAAAGCACATGCTTCAACTTAGAAGAACGAAATTTTGGCAGGCAAGTGCAACTGGTATACTCATCTTTCTTACCTAGGATCAACAAGATCAAGTGAAAAAATATTCGCTGAAATTCCAGTAAACTTGGGAGTTTTGTGGAAGCTCTGCAAACACTTACATAAGAAAGCGTATTTTCCTTGCCTCTGCTTGGGGATACTTCAGCGGGGGACAATGCATAGAGAGTTCACTGAGAACTAATTGAGTGAGCCAAGTTTCAAACAGGTATCACAAACTGTGTTTGATTTAGCATTCCAAATGCATGTATTCACATAGGGAAAAAAGAAGTTAAACCTAAAAATTCAAAGTGTTCCTGCAAAGGAACTCTTCAACATAAGATTACGAAATTTGGGCTGCCAAGTGCAACCCATATACTCATTTTTACTGCCAAGTTTCAACAAGATCGGGTGAAAAAACATTTGCTGAGAGTCCAGTAAACTCTTGAGTTCTGTGGATGCTCTACAAACACGTTCAAATGAAAGTCTATTTTTCTTTGCTCTGCTTAGGGGTACATAAACCGGTAACAAAGTGTAGAGAGCACAATGAGAATTCATTCAGTGAGTCAAGTTTCAAGCAGCTATCACAAACCGTGTTTGATTTAGATTTTCAAAAGCATGTATCCCTAGAGGGGAAAATGTAGTAAAACCTAAATATTCAAAGTCATCCTGCAAAGGAATGCTTCAACCTAGCAGAACAAAATTTGTGCAGCCAAGCGCAACTGGTATACACCTTTTTCCTACCAAGTATCAACAAGATAGGGTGACAAAATATTTGCTGAGGTTTCCGTAATCTCTGAGTTTTTTGGAAGCTCGGTGAATACTTTCCAAAGAAAGTGTGTTTTCCTTGCCTCTGCTTAGGGCTACTTCAACAGGGAACAATGCATAGAGAGTGCACTGAGAACTAGTTGAATGAGTCAAGTTACAAGCACACAGCAAAAACCGTGTTTGATTGAGAGTTCCATATGCATGTATCCCTATAGGGGAAAATGAAGTGAAACCTAAAATTTCAAAGTATTCCTGCAAACCAACTATTCAACCTAGAAGATCTAAATTTGGGCAGCCAAATGCAACTGGTATACTTATCTTTCCTGTCGCGTTAACAACAAGTTAGGGTGAAAAAATATTTGCTGAGATTCCAGGAAACTCAAAGTTCTGTGCAATCACTGCAAATGCTTTCCAATGAAAGTTTCTTTCCCTGGCCTCTGCTTAGGGTTACTTCAACAGAAAACAAAGCATAGAGATCGCACTGAGAACTAGTTGAGTGAGTTTCAGTTTCAAGCAGCTAGCATCAACCGTGTTTGATTTATAAGTCCAAATGCATACATCCCTATAAGGAAAAGTGAAGTGAAACCTAAAAATTCAAAGTGTTCCTGCAAACGAACTTTTCAACCTAGAAGAACGACATTTGGGTAGCTAAGTGCAACTGGTATACTCATCTTTCATGACAAGGGTCATCAAGATCAGGTGAGTAAATATTTGCAGAGATTCCAGTTCACTTGGAGCTCTGTTGAAGCTCTGTAAATGCTTTCTAAGGAAAGCGTATGTTCCTCGCCTCCACTTAGGACCACTTCAACAGGGAACAAAGCACAGAGAGTACACCAGGAACTAATTGAGTGAGTCAAGCTTCAAGCAGCTAGCACAAACAGTGTTTGATTTAGAGTTCCAAATGCATGTATTCCTATAGGTTAAAATGAAGAGAAACCCCCCCAAATGCAATGTCTTCCTGAAAGCACATGCTTCAACTTAGAAGAACGAAATTTTGGCAGGCAAATGCAACTGGGATACTCATCTTTCTTACCTAGGATCAACAAGATCAAGTGAAAAAATATTCGCTGAAATTCCAGTAAACTTGGGAGTTTTGTGGAAGCTCTGCAAACACTTACATAAGAAAGCGTATTTTCCTTGCCTCTGCTTGGGGATACTTCAGCGGGGGACAATGCATAGAGAGTGCACTGAGAACTAATTGAGTGAGCCAAGTTTCAAAGAGGTATCACAAACTGTGTTTGATTTAGCATTCCAAATGCATGTATTCACATAGGGAAAAAAGAAGTTAAACCTAAAAATTCAAAGTGTTCCTGCAAAGGAACTCTTCAACATAAGATTACGAAATTTGGGCTGCCAAGTGCAACCCATATACTCATTTTTGCTGCCAAGTTTCAACAAGATCGGGTGAAAAAACATTTGCTGAGAGTCCAGTAAACTCTTGAGTTCTGTGGATGCTCTACAAACACGTTCAAATGAAAGTCTATTTTTCTTTGCTCTGCTTAGGGGTACATAAACCGGTAACGAAGCGTAGAGAGCACAATGAGAATTCATTCAGTGAGTCAAGTTTCAAGCAGCTAGCACAAACCGTGTTTGATTTAGATTTTCAAAAGCATGTATCCCTAGAGGGGAAAATGTAGTAAAACCTAAATATTCAAAGTCATCCTGCAAAGGAATACTTCAACCTAGCAGAACAAAATTTGTGCAGCCAAGCGCAACTGGTATACACCTTTTTCCTACCAAGTATCAACAAGATAGGGTGACAAAATATTTGCTGAGGTTTCCGTAATCTCTGAGTTTTTTTGGAAGCTCGGTGAATACTTTCCAAAGAAAGTGTGTTTTCCTTGCCTCTGCTTAGGGCTACTTCAACAGGGAACAATGCATAGAGAGTGCACTGAGAACTGTTTGAATGAGTCAAGTTACAAGCACACAGCAAAAACCGTGTTTGATTTAGAGTTCCATATGCGTGTATCCCTATAGGGGAAAATGAAGTGAAACCTAAAATTTCAAAGTATTCCTGCAAACCAACTATTGAACCTAGAAGATCTAAATTTGGGCAGCCAAATGCAACCGGTATACTTATCTTTCCTGTCGAGTTAACAACAAGTTAGGGTGAAAAAATATTTGCTGAGATTCCAGGAAACTCAAAGTTCTGTGCAATCACTGCAAATGCTTTCCAATGAAAGTTTCTTTCCCTGGCCTCTGCTTAGGGTTACTTCAACAGAAAACAAAGCATAGAGATCGCACTGAGAACTAGTTGAGTGAGTTTCAGTTTCAAGCAGCTAGCATAAACCGTGTTTGATTTATAAGTCCAAATGCATACGTCCCTATAAGGAAAAGTGAAGTGAAACCTAAAAATTCAAAGTGTTCCTGCAAACGAACTTTTCAACCTAGAAGAACGACATTTGGGTAGCTAAGTGCAACTGGTATACTCATCTTTCCTGACAAGGGTCATCAAGATCAGGTGAGTAAATATTTGCAGAGATTCCAGTTCACTTGGAGCTCTGTTGAAGCTCTGTAAATGCTTTCTAAGGAAAGCGTATGTTCCTCGCCTCCACTTAGGACCACTTCAACAGGGAACAAAGCACAGAGAGTACACCAGGAACTAATTGAGTGAGTCAAGCTTCAAGCAGCTAGCACAAACAGTGTTTGATTTAGAGTTCCAAATGCATGTATTCCTATAGGTTAAAATGAAGAGAAACCCCCCAAATGCAATGTCTTCCTGAAAGCACATGCTTCAACTTAGAAGAACGAAATTTTGGCAGGCAAGTGCAACTGGTATACTCATCTTTCTTACCTAGGATCAACAAGATCAAGTGAAAAAATATTCGCTGAAATTCCAGTAAACTTGGGAGTTTTGTGGAAGCTCTGCAAACACTTACATAAGAAAGCGTATTTTCCTTGCCTCTGCTTGGGGATACTTCAGCGGGGGACAATGCATAGAGAGTGCACTGAGAACTAATTGAGTGAGCCAAGTTTCAAACAGGTATCACAAACTGTGTTTGATTTAGCATTCCAAATGCATGTATTCACATAGGGAAAAAAGAAGTTAAACCTAAAATTTCAAAGTGTTCCTGCAAAGGAACTCTTCAACATAAGATTACGAAATTTGGGCTGCCAAGTGCAACCCATATACTCATTTTTGCTGCCAAGTTTCAACAAGATCGGGTGAAAAAACATTTGCTGAGAGTCCAGTAAACTCTTGAGTTCTGTGGATGCTCTACAAACACGTTCAAATGAAAGTCTATTTTTCTTTGCTCTGCTTAGGGGTACATAAACCGGTAACGAAGCGTAGAGAGCACAATGAGAATTCATTCAGTGAGTCAAGTTTCAAGCAGCTAGCACAAACCGTGTTTGATTTAGATTTTCAAAAGCATGTATCCCTAGAGGGGAAATGTAGTAAAACCTAAATATTCAAAGTCATCCTG
>NW_027287713.1:0-85815 GCF_047511675.1 Marmota flaviventris
GTGTTAGGATTAGGAATAGGTATGGGTTAGTGTTAGGGTTAGAGTTGTGGTTAGGTTTAAGATTAGTGTTAGGGTTAGGGTTACGGTTAAGGTTATTATTAGGGTATAAGTTAGAATTAGAGTTAAGCATAATATTAGGCTGGTTTTAGGGTTATTTTTAGAATTGGAGTTAGGATTAGTGTTAGGGTTAGTGTTAGCATTAGGGTTGTGGTTAGGATTATGTTAGGATTAGGGTTAGGGTTAGGGTTAGGTTTACGATTAGTGTTAGGTTTAATATTAGGTTAGGGTTAGGGTTAAGTTTAGGGTTAGTGTTAGGGTTAAGGTAAGGTTAGGATTATAACTAATACAGTGTCCGAGTAAGTGTTAGGTTTAGGGTTAGTGTTAGGTTTAATATTAGGTTAGGGTTAAGTTTAGAGTTAGTGTTAGGGTTAATGTAAGGTTAGGATTAGTGGTAGGTTTAGTGTTAGGTTTAGAATTAGGGTTCTTGTTAAGATTAGGGTTAAGGTGTGTGTTAGGTTTAAGGTTAGATTTAGGGTTAGGGTTAGTGTTTGTTTTAGAGTTACAGTTAGGGTTAATTATACTGTTAGGGTTATGGATAGGTTTAGGGTTAGTGTTATGGTTACAGTTAGGTTTAGGGTTAGTGTTATGGCTAGGTTTAGGTTTTAGGTTAAGGTTAGTGATAGGGTTAGTTTTAGAGTTAAGGTTAGTGTTAGGATAAGGGTTAGGATTAGTGTTAGGGTTATGGTTAGCGTTTGAGATAGGATTATGTTTAGAATTATTGTTAGGGATAGGATTACAGTTAGTGTTAGGGTTAGGGTTAAGGTTAGGTTTCAGTTTAGGGTTACTGTTAGGTTTAAGGTAAGGTTTAGGATTAGGGTTAGGATTAATGTTAGTGTTCTAATTAGGGTTTGTGTTAGGATTCGGGTTAGGGTGAGTGTTAGTGTTAGGGTTAGGGTTAGGGTTAGTGTTATTTATAGGGTTAGGGTTAGGTTTATGGTTAGTGTTAGTGTTATGGTTAGTGTTATTGTTAGGGTAAAGTTTATGTTAAGGTTAGTGTTAGGGTTACTGTTAGGGTTTGGGTTGGTTTGTGTTAGGGTTAGTGTTAGGGTTATGGATAAGATTAGGGTAATAATTAGAGTTAGAATTAGGGTTCGGTTTAGTGTTTGGATTATGATTAGTTTTAGAGTTAGAGTTAATGTTCGTGTTAGGGTTATGGGTAGAGTTAGGTTGAGTGTTAGTATTAGGGTTAAGATTATGCTTAGGGTTAGTTTTAGTTTTAGGTTTGCGGTTATGTTTACCGTTAGAATTAGTGATAGGATTAAGTTTGGGTTTATTTTTATTGTTAGGGTTATGGTTAGGGTTAGGGTTAGTGTTATGGTTGGTGTTAGTGTTAGGGTTAGAGTTAGGGTTAGTGTTAGGGTTAATGTTAGTGTTAGGGTTAGACTTAGGGTTCGTGTTAGAGTTAGGGTTATGGTTTGGATTAGGGTTAGTGTTAGATTTAGGTTTTGGGTTGCGTTTAGGGTTATGTTTCAGGTTAGGGTTAGTTTTAGATTTAGGGTTAGCATTAAGTTTAAGGTTCTTATTAGGGTTAAGTTTAGTGTTAGGGCTAGTGTTAGGGTTAGATTTAGTGTTTGTGTTAGGATTAGTGTTAAGGTGAATGTTAGGGTTAGTTTTAGATTTAGTGTTTGTGTTACGGTTAGGGTTAATGTTTATTATACTGTTAGGATTAGGGAAAGGTTTACAGTTAGTTTTAGGTTTAGGGTTACATTTACGGTTAGTGTTATAATTATTGTTAGGGATAGGGTTAAGATTAGTGATAGGGTTAGGTTTAGTTTAAGGTTAATTTAAGGTAAGGATTAGGGTTAGGGTTAGGATTAGAGTTAGTTTTATGATTGTGGTTAATGTTAAGTTTAGTGTTAGTGTTAGAGTAAAGGTAAGGTTAGGGTTAGTCAGTGTTAGAGTTTGTGTTAGGCTTTGGGTTAGGGTTAGTGTTAGGGTTAAGTTTGTGTTAGGGTTAGGGTTAGGGTTAATTATACTGTTAGGGTTAGAGATAGTTTTAGAGTTAGTGTTAGGATTAGGGTTAGGGTTAGGGTTCTGGTTATATTTAGGGTTAGGTTTATGGTTAGGGTTAGTGTTAGAGTAATGTTAGGTTTAGGGTTAGTGTTAGGTTTAATATTAGGTTAGTGTTAGGGTTAAAGTTAGATAGAGTTAGGGTTAGGGTTAGGGTTACATTTAGGCTTAGGGTTATGGTTTGTGTTAGGTTAGGGTTAGGGTTAAAGTTACGGATAAGACAAGGGTTATATTCAGGGTTCTAATTAGGGTTAGGTTTAGTTTTAGGAGTATGATTAGGTTTAGAGATAGAGTTAATGTTAGTGTTAGGGTTAGGGGTAGAGTTAGGGTTAGTGTTAGAGTTAGGGTTAGCGTTATGTTTAGGATTAGGGTTAGTGATCATTTTGGGGATATGGTTAGGGTTAGAATTAGTGATACGATTAGGTTTGGGGTTAGGTTATTGTTAGGATTAGGGTTAGGGTTACAGTTAGTGTTAGTGTTAGGGTTAGGGTTAGGGTTAGGGTTAGGTTTAGGGTTACGGTTAGACGTAGGGTTCTTGTTAGAGTTAAGGTTACGGTTTGGATTAGTGTTAGGGTTAGGGTTAGCAGTAGGTTTACCATTGGGTTTAGGGTTAGGGTTAGTGTTAGGGTTAGGGATAGGGTTAGGATTAGTTTTAGGGTTAAATTTAGGGTTAAGTTTAAGTTTTGTGTTAGGGTTAAGTTAAGGGTTAGGATTAGGGTTAGTTTAGTGATAGGGTTAGAATTAGTGTTTCTGTTAGTGTTAGGGTTATGGTGACTGTTAGGATTAGGGTGAAAGATAGAATTAAGGTTAGGTTTAGTATTAGTGTTTGTGTTTGGGGTAGGGTTAAGTCTTATTATAGTGTATGCTTTAGGGATACGTTTAGAGTTAGTGTTAGGCTTAGGGTTAGGTTTAGGGTTTGTGTTATGATTAGTGTTAGGGTTATGGTTAAGGTTAGTGATAGGATTAGGGTTAAGGTTAGTGTTAGATTAAGGGTCAGGGTTAGTGTTAGTGTTAGGGTTAGGGTTAGTGTTAGGGTTAAGTTTAGGTTTTGAGTTAGGATTTGAGTTAAGTTTATTGTTAGGGATAGGGATACAGTAAGGATTAGGATAGGGTTAGGGTTAATGTTAGTGTTAAATTTTGTGTTGGGTTTAGGGTTAAGATTAGGTTTAGGGTTAGGGTTTGAATTAGGGTTAGAGTTAGGGTTAAGATTAGTTTTAGTGTTAAGGTTAAGGTAATAGTTAGGATAAGGTTTAGGATTAGTGTTAGGGTTAGAGATAGTGTTAGTGTTAGGGTTAAGGCTAGGGTGAGTATTAGGGATAGGATTAGGGTTAGGTTTATGTTTGTGTAAGTATTTATGTTAGGGTTAGTGTTAGGTTTAATTAGAATGTTAGGGTTAGGGATAGGTTTAGAGTTAGTGTTAGGGTTAGGATTAGGGTTAATGTTAGGGTAAGGGTTATATTTAGCGTTAGGTTTAGGGTTAGTTTTAAAGATAGTATTAGGATTAGGGTTAGGGTTTGTGATAGGATTAAGTTTAGGGGTAGGGTTTTGTTAGTGTTAGGTTTAGGGTTAGTGTTAGGATTACGATTAAAAATAGGGTTATATTTAGGGTTAGAATTAGGGTTAATTTTAGTGTTAGGGTTAGAGTAAGATTCAGAGTTAGAGTTAGTGTTAGTGTTAGGGTTGGGGAAGGGTTTTGGCTAGTGTTAGTGTTTGGGTTAGGGTTATTGTTAGGGTTAGGATTAGGGTTAGGCTTAGTGTTATGGTTAGTGTTACTGTTAGGGTAAAATTAAAGTTTAGTTTTAGGGTTAGGGTTAGACTAGGGTTCTTGTTAGGTTTAGGGTTACGTTTAGGATTAGGGTTAGTGTTATGGTTAGGGTTAGGTTCAGTGTTAGGGTTAGGGGTAGGGGTAGGTTTATGGTTAGGCTTAGGTTTAGTATTATGGTTAGAGTTAGGATTAGGGTTTGGTTTAGGGTTAGTGTTAATGTTAGTGATAGGGTTAGGTTTAGGGTTTGAATTAGGTTTAGGATTTGGTTTAGGATTAGGGCTACGGTTATGGTTAGGATTAGGGTTTGGGTCAGGGTTAGTGTTTGTGTTAAACTTTGCATTAGAATTAGTGTTAGGGTGAGTTGTAGAGTTAAGTTTATGGTTTCGGTTAGTGTTAGGCTTAGGGTTAGTGATATGTTTAGGGTTAGTGTTACAATAAGGGTGAGGGTTTTGTTTATGGTTAAAATTAGAGTTAGGGTTAGGGTTTACCTTAAGGTTAGGTTTAGCATGAGTATTAGGGTTAGGGTTAGGTTTAGGTTTGGCATTAGAGTTTGGGTTAGGGTTAAGGCTAGTGTTAAGGATAGTGTTAGTGTTAGTGATAGGTTTAGAATTAGTGTTAGGTTTAGGGTTATGGTTAGTGTTATGTTTAGGGATAGGGTTAGGTTTAGGGTTAGTGTTAGTGTTAGGTTTAGGGTTATGGTTAGCCTAAGGGTTAGGTTTAGGGTTAGGTTTAGGAATAGGGTTGGGATTAGGGTTAGGATTAGGGTTAGTTTTAAAGTTAAGGTTGGAAATCTGAGAGGGGAGAAGATGGCGGTGAGGGGAGTGCATTGCCCCCGTGTGCCGCATCACTGTGTGGGAGTATGATGAGTCAGGATGGCTAAAGGCTATCTTGTTAGGAATTTCCAGCAATAGTGGGGTGCTCCGGAACCTGGAGGAAGGATTTCCATCGCACGAGGATCGGCTACGGGGACTCAAATGCTAGAGATTTGTCGCACGGAGGGTAACACTGCTTATTCAGCAAATCGCCCCTCGGCTAGAGTCTGCAGCGCATGCTGGGAAACGAGGAGGAGATAGTGGTGCAGGGATACAGCGCTATAGTTTCTGCCAGCCGTGCAAGCACCATACTCAGTGCTGAATTCTGGGTTCAAGACGGGGGAAGGAAGCGGTCCATTTCAGTTCTCCACACCTATCAGACCACAGAGGAGGCCAGCTGCCACCATCTTGGAGAGCTGACGTCACCATTCCTGTTTTTGAGTGAAGGCAGCTCATTCAGCCATAGAACAGGTAATTTCAGGCTGCCATTCGCCTGTGGCTTGCAGACAGATTACTCAGGCTCAGTGCCTGAGTGCTTCTTGGAGCCTGCTCTTATCAGAGCATACACCGAGCATGGAGTGGCCAAGTTCTGGCTCCCGGAACTGCCCTGGCCCAGGGCTAAGGAGCCTGTGGAAACTGCTTCTTGGAGCCTGCTCTTATCAGAGCACACACCAAGCATGGAGCGGCCGAGTTCTGGCTCCCAGAACTGCTCTGGACCAGGGCTAAGGAGCCCGCGGAAACTGCTTCTCAGTCCGGGTCCTGCTGAGGGCCAGTCAGGACTCACTCGTTGCTTTGGTTACCCGGCAAAGGGAACGAAATGCTGCCATTCGCATAGGATACCAACATGGCAGAGATCTGATGTCATCAGAAAGCGACGGACGAGAGAACTTCATCAATACCAGCGGTGACAGAAACAGTTGTTCTCCTGGTAGGGAGGGTGAGGCACAGACACTCGAGTTTCTCTCGATTTGTCATCGAGCCAGAGGGGAGGAGCCGGGCCGCCGCCTGCACCCAGAGCAGGCCCAGAGGCTCGCCATTGTGGTGATCGCGTGACCCCAATTGGAGAGGGGGCGGAGCCGAGCCGCCTGCCGTGCCCGCAAGGTGGGCAGACCCGCGACAGACTGGCGGGTCAGGCCCAGCGGGGCCTGCCAGCGTGGTACACACATCACCCCAACTGGAGTAGGGGCAGAGCAGAGCCTTCGCCCGCACCCGGATCAGGCCCCGCCGGTGGGGTGGTCACGTGACCCCAATTGGAGTGGGGGCGGAGCGGAACTGCCACCCATGTCCGTAGGGTGAGCAGACCTAAGACAAACCTGCAGATCAGGCCCAGTGGACGGCAGGTGTGGTAGGAGGGTCAGGGCAGAGCCACCGCCCGTGCCTGCAAGGTAGGCAGACCTGCAACAGACCGGCGGATCAGCACCAGGAGCCTGCCAGCATGGTACACACGTCACCCTAATTGGAGTAGGGGCAGAGCAGAGTCACCACCCGTGCCAGGAACAGGCCCAGCGACCTGCTGGCATGGTAGTCACGACAACCCAATTGGAGTAGGGGCAGAGCAGAGCCGCCACCCGTGCCCGAAAGGTGGGCAGACCTGCAACCAACCAGCGGGACAGGCCCAGTGGCCTGCTGGCATGGTACACTCATCACCCCAATTGGAGTAGGGGCAGAACAGAGCCGCCGCCCATGCCCGGAACAGGCCCAGTGACCTGCCAGCGTGGTAGTCATGACACCCCAATTGGAGTAAGGAGAGAGCAGAGCCGCTGCCCGCAACTTCAAGGTAGGCAGACCACCACCCAACCCTGCAAGGGAGACTTTTCAACTATACAAGAGCTATATAAATATATAGGGGAAAAATCATTTCAAAAACACAACAGTTTCACCAAGCAGAAAGAAATGCAAGCAGTATGAAAAGACAAGGAAAGAAAGGACCACAGCAATGCAGGTCAACTCAACTTTAGAAGAGGTAACAGCTGCAGCAGATGGAATGTCAGATAAAGAATTCAGGATATACATGCTTCAGATGATCTGGAGTATCAAAGAAGACATTAGACAGCAAAATTAAACAATGAAAGATCACTTCAACAATGAATTACACAAACAAATCCAGGAAGCAAAAAATCAACTATACAGGGAGATAGAGGTTATAAAAAACAAACAGAAATCCTAGAAATGCAGGAAGCAATAAACCAACTTAAAAACTCAATGGAGAATACTACCAGCAGAGTAGAACACTTAGAAGATAGAACATCAGACAATGAAGACAAAGTATTTCAACTTGAAAAGAACATAGATAGCTCAGCAAGACTGTTAAGAAACCATGAGCAGAATATCCAAGAAATATGGGATAACATTAAGAGACCAAATTTAAGAGTCATTGGGATACAGGAAGGGACAGAGCTCCAAACCAAAGGAATGAGCAATCTATTCAATGAAATAATACGAGAAAACTTCCCAGACTTGAAGAATGAGACAGAATCCCAAATCCTAGAAGCCTACAGGACGCCGAATGTGCAAAATCCTAAGAGATCCACACCTAGACACATTATAATGAAGATGCCTAACATACAGAATAAGGAGAGAATTTTAAAAGCTACAAGAGAAAGGAAGCAGATTACATTTAGGGGTAAGCCAATCAGGATAACAGCTGATCTTTCAACACAGACTCTGAAAGCTAGAAGATCCTGGAATAACATATTTCAAACACTGAAAGAAAATGTGTTCCAACCAAGAATTGTGTATCCAGTGAAATTATGCTTCAGGATGGAAGATGAAATTAAAACCTTCCACGATAAACAAAAGTTTAAAGAATTTGCAGCTAGAAAACCATCTCTTCAAAACATCCTTGGCAAAACATTACAGGAAGAGGAAATGGAAAATAACAATGAAAACCAACAGTGGGAGGTTGGACAGTAAAGGGGGGGAAATAATCAAAGAGGAAAATAAACCATGTTTAGTAACAGAAATAAACAAATATGGCTGGAAGAACAACCCATATCTCAATAATAACCCTAAAAGTTAATGGCTTAAACTCACCAATTAAGAGACACAGGCTAGTAGAATGGATCACAAAACAAGACCCAACAATATGCTGCCTACAGGAGACACATTTGATAGGAAAAGACATACATAGGCTGAAGGTGAAAGGTTGGGAAAAATCATATCACTCATATGGACTTCGGAAACAAGCAGGAGTGTCCATACTCATATCAAATAAAATAGATTTCAAGCCAAAGTTAATCAAAAGGGATAAAGAGGGACACTACATAATGCTTAAGGGAACCATACACCAACAAGACATAACAATCATAAATATATATGCCCCAAACAATGGTGCAGCTATGTTCATCAAACAAACTCTTCTCAAGTTCAAGAGTCTAATAGACCACCATACAATAATCATGGGAGACTTCAACACACCTCTCTGGCCACTGGACAGATCTTCCAAACAAAAGTTGAATAAGGAAACTATAGAACTCAATAAGACAATAACCTAGACTTAATTGACATATATAGAATATACCACCCAACATCAAGCAGTTACACTTTTTTCTCAGCAGCACATGGATCCTTCTCAAAAATAGATCATATATTATGTCACAGGGCAACTCTTAGACAATATAAAGGAGTAGAGATAATACCATGCATCTTATCTGATCATAATGGAATGAAACTGAAAATCAACAATAAAAGAAGGAAGGAAAAAGCATACATCACTTGGAGAATGAAGAATAGGTTACTGAATGATCAATGGGTTATAGAAGACATCAAGGAGGAAATTAAAAAATTCTTAGAGATTAATGAAAACACAGACACAACATATCGGAATCTATGGGACACATTGAAAGCAGTTCTAAGAGGAAAATTCATTGCTTGGAGTTCATTCCTTAAAAAAAGAAAAAAAAAAAAACAACAAATAAATGATCTCATACTTCATCTCAAAATCCTAGAAAAAGAAGAGCAAAACAACAGCAAAAGAAGTAGAAGGCAAGAAATAATTAAAATCAGAGCTGAAATTAATGAAATCGAAACAAAAGAAACAATTGAAAAAATTGACAAAACTAAAAGTTGGTTCTTTGAAAAAATAAACAAAATCGACAGACCCTTAGCCATGCTAGCAAAGAGAAGAAGAGAGAGAACTCAAATTACTAGCATACGGGATGAAAAAGGCAATATCACAACAGACAATTCAGAAATACAGAAGATAATCAAAAATTATTTTGAATCCGTATACTCCAATAAATTAGAAGATAGTGAAGGCATCTATAAATTTCTTAAGTCATATGATCTGCCCAGATTGAGTCAGGAGGATATAGACAACCTAAACAGACCAATATCAATTGAGGAAATAGAAGAAACCATCAAAAGACTACCAACTAAGAAAAGCCCAGGACCGGATGGGTATACAGCAGAGTTTTACAAAATCTTTAAAGAGGAACTAATACCAATACTTTTCAAGCTACTTCAGGAAATAGAAAAAGAGGGAGAACTTCCAAATTCATTCTTCGAGGCCAACATCACCCTGATACCTAAACCAGACAAAGACACTTCAAAGAAAGAAAACTACAGACCAATATCTCTAATGAACCTAGGTGCAAAAATCCCGAATAAAATTCTGGCGAATCGGATACAAAAACATATCAAAAAAAATTGTGCACCATGATCAAGTAGGATTCATCCTTGGGATGCAAGGCTGGTTCAATATACAGAAATCAATAAATGTTATTCACCACATCAATAGACTTAAAAATAAGAACCATATGATCATCTCTATAGATGAGGAAAAAGCATTTGACAAAGTACAGCATCCCTTTATGTTCAAAACTCTAGAAAAACTAGGGATAACAGGAACATACCTCAATATTTTAAAAGCAATTTATGCTAAGCCTCAGGCTAGCATCAATCTGAATGGAGAAAAATTGAAGGCATTCCCTCTAAAATCTGGAAAAAGACAGGGATGCCCTCTCTCTCCACTTCTGTTCAACATAGTTCTCGAAACACTGGCCAGAGCAATTAGACAGACGAAAGAAATTAAAGGCATAAAAATAGGAAAAGAAGAACTTAAATTATCACTATTTGCAGGTGACATGATTCTATACCTAGCAGACCCAAAAGGGTCTACAAAGAAACTATTAGAGCTAATAAATGAATTCAGCAAAGTGGCAGGATATAAAATCAACACGCATAAATCAAAGGCATTCCTGTATATCAGCAACAAATCCTCTGAAATGGAAATGAGGACAACCACTCCATTCACAATATCTTCAAAAAAAATAAAATACTTGGGAATCAACCTAACAAAAGAGGTGAAAGACTTATACAATGAAAACTACAGAACCCTAAAGAGAGAAATAGAAGAAGATCTTAGAAGATGGAAAAATATACAATGTTCATGGATAGGCAGAACTAACATCAACAAAATGGCGATATTACCAAAAGTTCTCTATAGGTTTAATGCAATGCCAATCAAAATCTCAAAGGCATTTCTTGTAGAAATAGAGAAAGCAATTATGAAATTCATATGAAAAAAAAAAAAGACCCAGAATAGCAAAAACAATGCTAAGCAGGAAGTGTGAATCAGGCGGTATATCGATACCAGACTTCAAACTATACTACAGAGCAATAGTAACAAAAACAGCATGTTACTGGTACCAAAACAGGTGGGTGGACCAATGGTACAGAATAGAGGACACAGAAACCAACCCACAAAAGTACAATTATCTTATATTTGATAAATGGGCTAAAAGCATGCAATGGAGGAAGGATAGCATCTTCAACAAATGGTGCTGGGAAAACTGGAAATCCATATGCAACAAAATGAAACTGAATCCCTTTCTCTCGCCATGCACAAAAGTTAATTCAAAATGGATCAAGGAGCTTGATATCAAATCAGAGACACGCCGTCTGATAGAAAAAATGTTGGCTACGATCTACATTCGGTGGGGTCGGGCTCCAAATTCCTCAATAGGACACCCATAGCACAAAAGTTAATAACTAGAATCAACAAATGGGACTTACTCAAACTAAAAAGTTTTTTTCTCAGCAAATGAAACAATAAGAGAGGTAAATAGGGAGCCTACACCCTGGGAACAAATCTTTACTCCTCACACTTCAGATAGAGCCCTAATATCCAGAGTATACAAAGAACTCAAAAAAATTAGACAATAAGAAAACAAACAACCCAATCAACAAATGGGCCAAGGACCTGAACAGACACTTCTCAGAGGAGGACATACAGTCAATCAATAAGTATATGAAAAAATGCTCACCATCTCTAGCTGTCAGAGAAATGCAAATCAAAACCACCCTAAGATACCATCTCACTCCAGTAAGATTGGCAGCCATTATGAAGTCAAACAACAACAAGTGCTGGCGAGGATGTGGGGAAAAGGGTACACTTGTACATTGCTGGTGGGACTGCAAATTGGTGCAGCCAATTTGGAAAGCAGTATGGAGATTTCTTGGAAAGCTGGGAATGGAGCCACCATTTGACCCAGCTATTCCCCTTCTCGGTCTATTCCCTAAAGACCTAAAAAGAGCATGCTACAGGGACACTGCTACATCAATGTTCATAGCAGCTCAATTCACAATAGCAAGACTGTGGAACCAACCTAGATGCCCTTCAATAGACGAATGGATAAAAAAAATGTGGCATTTGTACACAATGGAGTATTACTCTGCATTAAAAAATGACAAAATCATAGAATTTGCAGGGAAATGGATGGCATTAGAGCAGATTATGCTAAGTGAAGCTAGCCAATCCATAAAAAAACAAATGCCAAATGTCTTCTTTGATATAAGGAGAGTAACTAAGAACATAGTAGGGACGAAGAGCAGGAGAAGAAGATTAACATTAAACAGGGATGAGAGGTGGGAGGGAAAGGGAGAGAGAAGGGAAATTGCATGGAAATGGAAGGAGACCCTCAGGGTTATACAAAAGTACATACAAGAGGAAGTGAGTGTAAAGGGAAAAATAATACAAGAGGGAGAAATGAATGACAGTAGAGGGGGTAGAGAGTGAAGAGGGGAGGGGAGGGGAGGGGAGGGGAGGGGAGGGGGGATAGTAGAGGATAGGAAAGGCAGCAGAACACAAAACAGTGGATGTATAACTGATGTAATTCTGCAATCTGTATATGGGGTAAAAATGGGAGTTCATAACCCACTTGAATCAAAGTGTAAAGTATGATATATCAAGAAATTTGTAATGTTTTGAACAACCAACAATAAAAAAAAATAAAAAAATAAAGTTTAGGTTGTATTTATGTTTAGGTTTAGGGTTAAGTTTAGTGTTAGTGTTAAGGTTAGTGATTTTTTAGGGTCAGAGTTAGGATTTAAGTTAAGGATAGTGTTAGGGTTAGTGTTAGGTTTACAGATAGGATTAGGGTTAAATTTATGGTTAGGGTTAGTTTTAGAGTCAGTGTCAGGTTTGGTTTAAGTGTAGGATTAGGGTTAGTGTTAGGGTTAGTGGTAGTGTTAAGGTTTGCGTTAGGATTAGTGATAGGGTTAATTTGAGGGTTAGGGTAAGGGTTGGGTTAGGGTGAGTGTTAGGGTTAGGGTTAGGGTTTGTGTTAGGGTTAGTGTTAGGGTTATGGCTAGGTTTAAAATTTAAAATTAGGGTTTGGATTAGAGTTAGTGTTATATTTAGGGTTTGGATTAAGGACAGGGTTAGTGTTAGGGCTAGCTTTAGCACTAGGTTTAAGGTTCAAGTTAAGGTTAGCATTAGGCTTAGGGTTAGTGTTGAGAGCCACTAACCAGCCAGACTGCGGCAGGTTAGGGTTAGTTTTGGGTTTAGTGTTATGATTAGGGTTAATGTTGGTGTTAGGTTTATGATTAGGTTTAGTTTGGTGTTAGCATTAGGGTTATTGTTAGGTTTAGTGATAGGTTTATGTTTCGCGTTAGGGTAAGGTATAGGGTTAGGTAAGATTTAGGGTCGGGTTAGGGTTAGGGTTATTGTTAGTGTTAGGCTTTGCATTAGAGTTAAGGTTAGGGTTAGTGATAGGGTTAGTGTTAGGGTTAGGGTTAGTAGTAGGGTTAGGGTTAGGGTTAGGATTAGTGTTAGGGTTAGTGTTAGGTTTAGAGTTAGGGTTAGCTTTAGTGTTAGGTTTAGGGTTACAGTTTGTGTTTGGGTTAGAGTTAGGGTTAGTGTTAGTGTTAGGGTTATGGTTAGGTTTAGAATTAGTGTTAGGTTTAGTGTTAGTGTTAGGGTTTGCATTGGGGTTTGTGTTAGGGTTAGGGTTAGTGTTAAGGTTAGTGTTAGATTTTGGGATAGGGTAAGTGTTAGTGTTAGTGTTAGATTTTGAGTTAGGGATAATGTTAGGTTTAGGGATATTTTTAAGTTAGTGTTAGGATTACGATTAGTGTTAAGGATGTTGTTACTTTTAGGGTTAGGGTTAGGGTTAGTGTTAGGGTAAGTGTTAGTGTTAGGGTTTAGTTTAGGGTTAGTGTTAGGATTTAGTTTAGGGTTAGTGTTAGGGTTGGTTTTAGGTTAGGGTTAGGTTTATAGTTCGTGCTAGGGATAGGGTTAGAGTTATTCTTAGGGATAGGGTTAGGGTTAGAGTTAGGGTTAGGATTAGTGTTTGGGTTGGGTTAGGGTTACTGTTAGGGTAAGTGTTCAGTTAAGGGTTACGGTGACAGTTAGAGATAGTTTTACAGTTAGTCTTAGTGTTAGATTTATGTTTAGTATTAGGCTTACAATTAGTGTTAGGGTAAGGTTTAGGGTTTGTGTTTGTGTTAGGGTTCGGGTTTCGGTTAGGTTTAAAGTTACTGTTAGGATTTGGGTTAGGGTTAGTTTTAGGGTAGGGTAAGTTTAGGGTAAGGATTAGGGTTAGGGTTTGTATTAGATTTAGATTTAGGTTTAGGGTTAGGGTTAGGGTTCAGGTTAAGGTTATTTTTCAGGTTAGGGTTAAGTTAGTGTTAGGTTAGGATAAGGGTTGTGTTATGGTTATATTTAGGGTTAGGGTTAGGGTTAGGGTAAATGTTAGTGTTAGTGTTACAGTTAGGGTTAAGTTTAATTTTAGCATTAGGGTAGTGTTAGGTTTAGGTTAGGGATAGAGTAGGGTTAGGCTTAGGGATTGGATAGGGTTACGGTTATGGTTAGGGTTATGGTTTCTGTTAGGTTTAGGGTTACGTTTAAGGTTAGGGTTAGGGTTATTGTTATGATTAATATTAGGGTTAGTGTTCGGTTTAGGGTTTGTCTTACAGTTAGGGTTAGGGTTTGGATTAGAGTTAGAATTAGGATTAGGTTTAGGGTTAGGGTTTTTGTTAGGGTTAGGGTTAGGTTTAGGGTTAGGGTTTGTGTTACAATTAGTGTTAGAGTTAGGTTTAGGCTTATGGTTATGATTAGGGTTAAAGTTAAATTTAGGTTTAGGGTTTGGGTTAGTGTTAGGATTAGTGTTAGGTTTAGGGTTAGGGTTACAGTGAGTGTAAGGGTTATGGTTATGTTTATTGAACGGTTAAGGTTTGAGTTTGGGTTAGGATTAGAGTTAGTCTTAGCATTAGGTTTAGTGTTAGTGTTAGGTTAAAGGTTGGAGTAAGGGTTCTGGTTAGTGTTAGGGTTAGGGTTATTGTTAGGGTTAAGGATAGGGTTTGGGTTAGGGTTAGGTTTAGTTTTAGTTTTAGGTTTAGAGTAAGGGTTAGGTTTATGGTTAGTGTTCGGGTAAGAATTAGGGTTAGCATTATGGTTAGTGTAAGGTTTAGCATCAGGGTTAGTGTTAGCATTGGGGTTAGGGTTAGGGTTAGGATTACGGTTAGGGTTAGGGTTAGAGTTAGGGTTAGAATTAGTGTTATGATTAAGATTACATTTAGGTTTAGGGTTTGTATTAGTGTTTCAGATAGGGTTAGTGTTTAGGTTATGTTAGGATTCAGGTTACATTTCGGGTTAGGGTTAGGTTAGAGTTATGGTTATGGTTAGGGTTAGGGTTAGGGTTTGTTTTAGGGTTAGATTTAGGGTAAGGGTTAGGGTTAGAGTTAGTGTTAGGTTTAGGGTTAGGGTTAAAGTTAGTTTTAGGGTTTGTTTTAAGGTTAGGTTAGGATTAGGGTTAGGTTTAGGGTTAAGGTTAGTGTTAGGGTTAGGATTAGGGTTTGTGTTAGATTTAGAGTTAGGGTTAGGGTTAGGGTAGGGTTATTTTTAGGGTTAGGTTTAGGGTTAGAGATAGGTTTAGGGTTAGTGTTAGGGTTCAGGTTAGTGTTAGGATTAGGTTTAGGGTTAGGGTTAGAGTTAGGTTTAGTGTTAGGATTAGGGTTAGAGTTAGGATTAGGGTTAGTGTTTGTGTTAGGGTTTTGGTTATGGTTAGGTTTAATGTTAGTGTTGGTGTTAGGTTTTGGTTTAGGGTTGGGATAAGTGTTCACGTTAGGGTAAGTTTTACGAGTTTGGTAAGAGTTAGGGTTAGGTTTAGTGTTAAAGATAGGGATAGGTTTATTGTTATGGTTAGGGGTAAGTTTAGGGTTTGGTTTATGTTTAGGGTTAGGGTTAGTGTTAGGGTTAGTGTTATGTTTACATTAGGGTTAGAATTAGTGTTAGAATTGAGGTTACATTTGGGATTAGGGTTTGTGTTAGGGTTTCTGATTGAGCTAGGTTTTTGATTATGGTTAGCATTCAGGTTAGGGTTAGGGTTAGGGTTAGGTTAGGGGTAGGTTTATGGTGTTTTTAGGGGTAGATTTAGGGTAAGGGTTAGGGTAAGTGTTAGGGTTATTTTTAGGTTTAGGTTTAGGGTTAGAGATAGGGTTAGGGTTAGTGTTAGGGTTTGGGTTAGGGTCAACGTTATTGTTAGTGTTATTGTTAGGGATAGGGTTACGGTGAGGATTAGCATTAGGTTTAGGTTTTGGGTAGGGGTTAGTATTAGATTTAGTGTTAGAGTTAGGGTTTGGGTTAGGGTTAGGTTTAGGCTTATGTTTGGATTAGGGTTAGAGTTAGAATTAGAGTTAGTGTCAGGGTTTAGGGTAGGGTTAGGCTTAGTGTTAGGTTTAGGGCTACTGTTAGTGTTAGAGTTAGGGTGAGGTTTAGGGTTAGTGTTAAAGTTAGGGTAGGGTTAGGTTTAGGGTTAGTATTAGCTAAGGGTTAGGGTTAGTGTTAGGGTAGAGTTTTCGGTTAGTTTCAGATTTAGTTTTAGAATTAGGGTGAGGTTCAGGGATAGGGATCAGGTTAGGGTTAGGGTTAGTTTAAGAGTTAGGATTAGGGTTAGTGTTAGGGTTAGGTTAGGGTTATGGTTGGTGTTAGGTTGAGGGTTAGGGTTAGGGTTTGTGTTAGTGTTAGAGTTAGGGTTACGTTTGGATTAGTTTTTGAGTTAGGGTTAAAGTTAGAGTTAGGGTTAGTGATAAGGTTAAGAATGAGGTTAGGCTAAGGGTTATGGTTAGGTTTAGGGTTAGGGTAAGAGTTAGGGTCAGTGTTAGGGTATGGGTTAGGGTTAGGGTTAGTGTAGGGTTAGGAGTAGGTTTAGTAATAGTTTTAATATAGGGTTAAAATTAGGGTTAGGGTTAGGGTTAGTTTTAGTGTTATGCTTAGGGTTAGGGTTAGGTTTAGGTTAAGTTATAGGGGTAGGGTTAGTGTAAGTTATAGGGTTCATTGTAGGGTTTAGATTAGGGTTTGTGTTAGGGAGAGGGTTAGAGATAATGTTAGAGTTAGGGTTTTTGTTAGATTTAGGGTTAGGGTTAATGTTAGTGTTAGTGTTACGGTTAGGGTTAGGGTTAGGGGTCGTGTTAGGGTGAGAATTAGGGTTAGGGTTAGGATTAGAATTAATGTTTGGGTTAGGGTTCATGTTATAGTTAGGATTAGTGTTAGGGTTAGTGTTAGGGTTAGGGTTAGTGTTAGTGTAGATTTAGGGTTAGGGATAGGTTTGGGATTAATAGTTAGGGTTAAAATTAGAGTTAGTGTTATGCTTAGGGTTAGGGTTAAGTTTAAGGTTAATGTTAGATTTAGGGAAGGTTTAGGGTTAGTGTTAGGTTAAGGGTTAGGGTTAGGGTTAGGTAAGGGTTAGAGTTAATTTTAGGTTAAGTTTAGGGTTGTGGTTTGTGTTATGATTTGTGTTAAGGTTAGGGTTAGGGTTAGGTTTTCTGTTAGGTTTATGGTTAGCTTATGGGTTTGTGTTAGGGTTACTATTAGAGTTAGTGTTAAGTTTCATGTTAGGGTTAGGGCTAGGTTTAGTGTTAGGGTTAGGTGTAAGTTTTTGGCTAGGGTTAGTGTTAGATTTAGTTTAGTGTTGCACTTAGGGTTATTCTTAGGTTTAGGGTTTGTGTTAGGGTTAGGGTTAGAGGTAGCGTTAGGGATAGAGTTAGCATTAGGGTGATGTTTAGAGTAAGGATTAGGGTTAGGGTTAGGGCTAGAGGTAGTGTTAGGGATAGAGTTAGCATTAGGGTGATGTTTAGAGTAAGGATTAGGGTTAGGGTTAGAGTTAAAATTAGAGTTATGTTTAGAGTTATGTTTAGGGTTAATGTTAGGTTTAGGGTTAGGTTTAGGGTTAGTGTTAGTGTTTTGGTTAGGTTTAGGTTTAGGGATAGGGTTGGTGTTAGGGTTAGGTTTCGTGTTATGGTTAGGTTTAGGATTAGTGTTAGTGTTAGGGTTAGTATTAGTGTTAGGTTTAGGATTAGGTATAGATTTGGAGTTGGGGTTAGGGTTAGTGTTAGTGTTAGTGTTATGTTTAGAGTTAGGGTTAGGTTTAGGGTTCATGTTAGATTTATGTTTAGGGTTAGGGTTAGTGTTAGAATAAGGGTTAGGGTTAGAGTTAGGGTTAATATTAGGGTTTGGGTTAGGGTTAGGTTTCCTGTTAGGGTTAGGTTTAGTGTCAGAGTTATGGTTCGGGTTAGGGTTGGGAATAGTGTTAGGGTTAGTGTAATGGTTTGTGTTAGGTTTAGGATTAGTGTTAGGGTTAGGTTTAGGGTTACGGTTGGATTATGGTTAGCGTTAGGGTTAGGATTAGGTTTAGGTTTAGTTTTGGGGTTAAGGGTAGGGTTCGTGTTAAAATTAGGGTTAGTGTTAGGTTTAGGGTTAGCATTAGTGATAGGGTTAGGATTATTGTTAGGGTTACCATTAGAGTTAGGGTTAGATTTAGTGTTTTGGTTAGTGTTTAAGTTAGGGTTAGGATTAGGTAAAGGTTAGAGTTATGGTTAGGGTTACGGTTAAAGTTATGGTTTGGGTTAGGGTTGGTGTTAAGGTTATGGTTAGGATTAGGGATAGTGTTAAGGTTAGGGTTAGGGTTAGGGTTAGGGTCAGCATTAGAATAAGTTTTAGGTTTAGGTTTAGGGTTATAATTAGAGTTAGCTTTAGTGTTAGGTTTAGAGTTTGGTTTAGGATTAGGGTTAGTGTTAGGGTTAGTTTTAGGGTTAGGATTAGAGTTAGTTTTAGGGGAGGGATAGAGTTTGTGTTAGTGATAGGGTTAGGGTCAGTGTTAGGGTCAGAATTAGGGTTTGGGTTAGTTTTAGGGTTAGTGTTAGTGTTTGGGTTAAAGGATTAGGGTTAGTGTAGGGTTAGTGTAGGGTTAGGTTTAATGTAAATTTAGGGTTAGGATTAGGGTTAGGTTAGTATTAGGGTTATGGTTAAGTTTACGGTTTATGTTAAGGTTAGTTTTAGGGTTAGGATTAGGGTTATGGTTGCAGTTAGGATTAGATTTAGTGTTAGTGTTAGGGATAGTGTTAGGGTTAGGATTAGGGTTAGTGATAGGTTTAGGTTCAGCATTAGGATGAGTTTTAGGTTTAGGCTTAGGGTTATAATTAGAGTTAGTTTTAGTGTTAGGGTTAGGGTAAGTTAGGGTTGGGTTAGGGTTAGTGTTAAGATGATGGTTAAGTTAGGGTTAGGGTTAGGATTAGAGTTAGGGTAAGAGTTAGGGTTAGTGTCAGCATTGGGGTTAGGTTTGGGTTTAGCATTTGTGTTAAAGATACGGTTAGCATTGGATTTAGGTTAGGGTTAGGGTTTGACATAGGGTTTGTGTTAGGGTTAGCATTAGGGTTAATGTTAGGTTTGGGTTTAGGGTTAGTGTTAGGGTTAAAACTAGGGTTAGCGTTAGTGTTTGGTTTAGAATTATAATTAGGTTTAGGTTTAGAGTTAGGGTTAGGATTAGGGTTAATGACAGGTTTAGAGTTAGGTTTAGTTTTAATGTAAGGGTTAGGATTAGGGATAGTGTTAGGGTTTGGGTTAGTGTTAGGGTTAGAGTTAAGGTTCAGTTTAGGTTTCAGGTTATGGTTAGGGTTGATGGTATTGTTAGTTTTAGGGTTAATGTTAGGGTTAGATAAGGGTTGGGGTTAGTGTTAGGGTTAGTGTTATGGTTAGCATTAGGTTTCTGGTTACAGTTAGGGTTAGGTTTAGGTTTAGGGTAAGGGTTAGGGTTACTGTTAGGATTAGGGTTAGAGTTCCTGTTAGGGTTAGGATTAGTGTAAGGTTTAGGGTTAGAGTTAGTGTTTGGGTTAGGTTTAGGTTTAGGGTTATCGTTATAGTTAGGGTTAGGTCTAGGATTAGTTTTAGTGTTAGGTTAGTGTTAGTTTAGGGTTAGTTTAGGGTTAGGGTAATGGTTATGGTTAGGGTTTGTGTTACAGTTAGAGTTAGGTTAGGATTAGGGTTAGTGTTAGGTTTAGTGTTAGTGTTAATATTAGGGATATTGTTAGTGTTAGGGTTCTGGTTTAGGGTTAGGGTTAGGGTTATGATTAGAGTTAGTGTTACTTTTAGTGTTAGGGTTAGGGTGAGTGTTAGGCTTAGGGTTAGGGATAGGGTTAAGGTTAGTGTTAGGTTTAGGTTTAGTGTTATGGTTAAGGTTAATGTTATGATTAGGATTAGGTTTAGGTTTTGGTTTAGGTTTACAATTAAGTTAGAGTTAGGGTTATGGTTACGTTTTGGATTAGTTTTGGGTTAGTGTTAGATTTAGGGTTAGTGTAGGGTTAGAGTTAGGGTTAGTGATATGGTTAGGGTTCGTGTTATGATGAGGCTTAGGGTTAGTGTTAGGTTAGAGTTAGGTTTAGGGTTCTAGTAAGTGTTAGGGTTAGGTTTGGAGTTAGGTTTAGGGTTATGGTTAGGATCATGTTTAGGTTTAGGTTTAGGATTAAGGTTAGTGTTGGATTTCAAGTTACTTTAGGATTAGGGTTTGTGTTAGGGTTTGTTTTAGGGTTTGTGTTAGGATTAGGTTTAGTGTTAGTGTTAGGGTTAGGGCTAAGGTTAGTATTAGGGTTAGGCTTAGGTTTATGGTTAGGTTAAGGTTAGGGTTATTGTTAGGGCTAGGTCCAGGTAGTGTTTAGGTTTAGGGAAAGAGTTAGGGTTAGTGTTAATGATACGTTAGGGAGAGGGTTAGAGTTATGGTAAAGAATAGGGTTAGGATTAGGGTTAGGTTTAGAATTAGGTTTAGGGTTAGGGATAGTGTTATGGTTAGGATTAGGTTTAGTGTTAGTGTTAGGTTTAGGGTTAGGATAAGTGTTAAGTTAAGGTTCAGGGTAATGGTTATGGTTAGGGTTAGGCTTACAGTTAAAATTAGTGTTAGTGTAGGGTTAGGATTAGCGTTAGTATTAGGGTTAGGGATAGGATTTGTTTTAGGGTTATGGTTAGGATTATGTTTAAGATTCCGGTTATGGTTAGCATTAGGGTTAGGGTTAGGGTTAGGTTTAGGATTTGTGTTAGGGTTAAAATTAGGGTTAGTGTCAGCTTTAGATTTAAAGTTATGTTTAGGGTTATGGTTAGTGTTAGGGTTAGGGTTATAGTTAGGTTTAGGATTAGTGTTAGTATTAGGGTTATGTTTAGGGTTACCTTATGGTTAGAATTAGGGTGAGGGTTAGAGTTAGGCTTAAGATTAGGGTTATTGTTAGGGTTAGCGGTAGGCTTAGAGTATGAGTTATTGTTAGGGTTGGGTTAGGGTTAGAGTTAAAGTTGGGGGGTGTTAGGTTTAGGGTTAGTGTTGCTCTTAGGTTTAGATTAGGGTTAGGGTTATGGTTTGTGTTAGGATTAGGATTATGGTTAGTGTTAGTGTTATGGTTATGGTTAGGGTAAAATTTGGTATAGGGTTTGGGTTAAGGTTAGAGTTAGTATTAGTTTTAGGGTTAGGGTTAGCTTTAGGGTTATGGTTTGTGTTGGGGTTACGGTTAGCGTTATGGTTAGGGTTATGATAATGTTTAGGAATAGAATTAGATTTAGGTTTCAGTTTCGGATTAGGTTAGGGTTTGTGTTAGTTTTAGGGTTATGTTAGGTTTAAGATTAGTTCTAGGGTTAGGGATAGAGTTTGGGTTAAATTAGGGTTAGGGTTAGATTTGTGGTTCATACTAGGATTAAGGTTAGGGTTCGTGTAAGGTTTAGGTTTAGGGTTACGGTTAGGGTTAGGGTTAGTGGTAGGGTTAGGTTTAGGGTTAGGGTTATATTTAGTGTTAGGATTAGGGTGAGGTTTAGTGTTAGTTTTAGGGTTGGAATTAGGGTTAATGTTAGGGTTACGTTAAGTGTTAGGGTTAAGACTAGTGTTAGGGTTAGGGTTAGTGTTTGGTTTACATTAGGGTTAGGGTTCAACTTATGGTTCATTTTAGGATTATGGCTAGAGTTTGTTTAAGGTTTAGGTTTAGGGTTGAAGTTAGGGTTAGTGTTAGGGTTAGGTTTAGGGTTAGGGTTATATTTAGTGTTAGGGTTAGGGTTAGGGTTAGTGTTAGGGTTAGGGTTAGGATTAGGGTTAGGATTAGTGTTACAGTTGGGATTAGTGTTAGGGTTAGGTTTAGTGTTGGGGTTAGGGTTAGTGTTAAGTTTAAGATTAGGGTTAGGGTGAGGCTTAGGGTTAGTGTCATGGTGACTGTTAGCTTTAGGGTTAGGATTAGGGTTGTGGTTAGGGTTAGGTTAAAGTTAGTATTTAGTTTAGGGTTAATGTTAGGGTTATGGTTAGGGTTAATGTTATGGAGAGGGTTAGTGTTATTGTTGTGTTTGGGTTAGGATTAGTGTTAGGGTTTGTATTAGGGATATGGTTAGATTTAATGTTAGGTTTTGGTTTAGGGTAAGGTTAGAGTTAGGTTTAGTGTTAGGGTTAATGTTAGTGTTATTTTAATGTTAGGGTTAGGGTTAGGTTTAGGGTAAGGGTTAGGTTTAGGATTATTTTAACTGTTAGTGTTAGGGTGATGGTGAAAGTTAGGTTAGTGTAAGGGTTAGGGTTAGAGTTAGGGTTAGTATTAGAGTTAGTGTTAGGTTTAGGGTTTAGTTTACAATTATTTTAGGGTTAGCATTAGTGATTGGTTTTGGGTTATAGTTAGGTTTAGGGTTAGTATTAGTGTTTGAATCAGGGTTAGTATTAGGTTTAGCATTAGGGTTAAGGAGTGGGTTAGGTTATGGTTTGGCTGAGAATAAGGGTTAGGGTTTGGTAAGGGTTAGGTTTAGGGTTAGGTTAGGTTTAGGGTTTTGGTTTGGATTAGGATTTGTGTTAGAATTAGGGTTAGGGTTAGGGTTAGGGTTACATTTGGGTTAGGGTTAGGATGAGGGTTAGGGTTATGATTCAGGTTAGGGTTACAGTTAGGGTTATTAGGGTTAGGGTCATATTTAGGTAAGTGTTAGGATTAGGGTTAGGGTAAGGGTTAGGATCAACATTTGGTTTAAATTTAGGGTTAGGGTTATTCTTAGGGTTAGTTTTAGCGTTAGGGTTATTGTTAGAATTAGTGTTAGCATTAGGGTTACCGTTTTTATAGGGTAAAATAGGTTTAGAGTTTGTGTTAGGGTTACAGTTACGGATAGTTTTATGGTTAATATTAGGGTTAGAGTGAGGCTTGGTGTTAATTTTAGGGTTACGGTTAGGGTTAGGGTTAGGGATAGGATTAGGGTTATGTTTAGTGTTAGTGTTAGGGTATAGTTAGGAATAAGGTTAGGGTTACTATAGGGTTAGGGTTGGTGTAAGGGTTAGTGTTAGGGTTAGGGTTAGGGTTAGTGTTAGGGTTAGAGTTAGGGTTAGGGTTAGGGTTATGTATGGTTTAGCGTTAGGGTTAGGGTTATGGTTTTGGTTAGGGTTAGGATTAGGGTTACATTAGGGTTAGGGATAGAGTTATTGTTAGGGTTAAGGTTAGTATTAGGGTTAGATTTAGGGTTAGGGTTAGGGTTAGGGTTTGAGTTAGGGTTAGGGTTATGGTTTGGGATAGGTTAGTGTTACTTTTTGTGTTAGAATTAGGGATAGGGTTAGTGTTACATTTAGGCTTAGGGTTAAGTTTAGGGTTAGTTTTAGGATTACATTTAGGGTTATGTTTAGGGTTAGGGTTAGTGTGAGGGGCAGGGTTAGGTTTAGGTTTAGGGTTATTGTTACAGTTACAGGTAGGGATAGGGTTATGTTTAGGTAAGTTTTAGGTTTAGGGTTAGGGTTACAATTAGAATTAGGGTTAGGTTTAGTGTTAGGTTTTGGGTTAGTTGTGGGTTTAGGTTTAGCATTAGGTTTAGTGTTAGGGTTAGGGTTGCAGTTAGGATTAGGGTTATAGTGAGGCTTAGGGTTATTGTTAGGGTTAGTTTTAGCATTACATTTAGGGTTAGGGTTAGGGTTAGGTTTTCGGATAGGGTTAGTGTTAGATTTAGAGTTAGGTTTAGGGTTAGGGTTAGTGATAAGGTTAGTGTTGGAGTACGAGTTAGTGTGAGGTTTAGGGTTAGTGTAAGGTTTAGTGTTAGGTTTAGTGTTAGGTTGATGTAAGTGTTGGGGTTAAGTTTAGGGAGAATCTTTGGGTTAGTGTTAGGGTTAGGGTTAGAGATAGTGTTAGGGTTGGTTTAGGGTTAGGGTTAGTGTTAGGGGAAGGTTTAGGGTTATAGTTAGTGTTAGGGTTAGGGTTAGCATAAGGATTAGGTTTTGAATTAGGGTTATGGTTACAATTTGTATTACTGTTAGGGTAAGGATTAAAGTTAGGTTTAGAGTTAGGGTTAGGGTAAGGGTTAGGGTTAGTGTTAGGGTTAGGGTTAGGTTTAGGGTTAGGTTTAGGGTTAGAGTTAGTGCTAGGGTTAGGTTTAGTTTTATGATTAGTGTTAGGGTTAGAGTTAGTTATAGGTTAGGGTTTGGATTAGGATTACGGTTACAAATTGTGTTAGATTTAGTGTTAGGGTTAGGATTAGGGTTAGTGTTAGGGTTATGATTAGTGTTAGGGTTAAGGTTAGGGTTAGGGTTAGGGTTACAGTTAGAGTTATGGTTATGATTACAATTATGCTTAAAGTTCGGATTAGGGTTAGGGATAGGGTTAGGACTAGTGTTGCATTACTGTTAGTGTTATGGATAGGTTTAGTATTAGTTTTAGGTTAGGGTTAGTGTTAGGTTTAGGTTTAGGTTTAGGTTGAGGTTTGGTGTTAGGATTAGTGTTAGTGTTAGGGATAGGGTTAGGGTTAGTTTTAGGGTTAGGTTTAAAGTTTGTTTTAGAATTACGGTGAGGATCAGGATTAGGTATCATGTTAGGGTTAGTGTTAGTTTAATAGATAGGGTTAGGGATGGGTTAGGGTTAGTGTTAGGGATACTGTTAGGGTTATAGTTATGGTTTGTGATAGGTAGAGGGTTTGAGTTAGGGTTACGGTTGGATTAGAATTAGAGTTACAGTTAAGGTTAGGGTTAGGGTTAGGGTTAGGGTTAAAAATAGGATTAGGCTTACGGTTAGGGTTAGAGTTAGTATTAGGGTTAGGGTTAGGAGTAGGTTTAGGATTAGTGTTACTGATATAGGCTTAGGTTTATGGTTAGGTTTAGGGTAAGTTATAGGGTTAGGGTTCGTGTAAGTTTTAGGGTTCATTGTAGGTTTTGGGTTAGGGTTTGTGTTAGGGTTAGGGTCAGAGTTAGGATTGGGTTTTTGTTAGATTAAGGGTAAGGGTTAATACTAGTGTTAGTGTTACAGTTAGGGTTAGGGTTAGTGTTAGGGTGAGAATTAGGGTTAGGTTTAGGGTTAGTGTTAGTGTTAGTGTTAGTTATAGGATTAAGGATAGGTTTAGGGTTAGTGATAGGGTTAGAGTTAGTGTTACGGTTAGGGGTAGGGTTAAATTTAAGTTTAGTGTTAGGTTTAGGGTTAGGGTTAGTGTTAGGGTAAGGGTTAGGATTAAGGTTAGGTAAGAGAGTTAATGTTAGGTTTGGGTTAGGGTTGTGGTTTGGGTTATGATTTGTGTTAAGATTAGGCTTAGGTTTGTGTTAGGTTTAGGGTTAGGTTGTGCATTTGTGTTAGAGTTACTGTTAGAATTAGTGTTAGGTTTTGTGTTAGGGTTAGGTTAGGGTTAGGTTTAATGTTAGGTTTAGGTGTAAGTTTTTGGTTAGGGTTAGGGTTCGTGTAAGTTTTAGGGTTCATTGTAGTGTTTGGGTTAGGTTTTGTGTTAGGGTTGGATTAGAGATAATGTTAGGGATAGGGTTAGAATTATGGTGAGTTTTAGATTAAAAGTTAGGGTTAGAGTTAATGTTAGGATTAGAGTTATGTTTATAGTGTTAGGATTAGGATTAGGTATAGGTTTGTGGTAAGGGTTAGGGTTAGTGTTAGGGTTAGGTTAGAGTTAGGGTTCATGTTAGATTTAGGGTTAGAGTTAGGGTTATTGTTAGAATAAGGATTAGGGTTAGGGTAGTGTTAGGGTTTGGGTTTGGGTTAGGTATCCAGTTAGGGTTAGGTTTAGTGTCAGAGTTATGGTTAGGTTTAGTTTTAAGGATAGTGTTATAGTTAGTGTTAGGGTTAGGGTTTGTGTTAGGTTTAGGATTATGGTTAGGATTTGTGTTAAAGTTAGGTTTAAGGTTACGGTTGGATTATGGTTAGAGTTAGGGTTAGGGTTAGTTATAGTGTTAGGGTTACACTTAGTGTTAGTGTTAGTGTTAAGGTTTGGGTTACAGTTAGTGTTAGTGTTAAAATTAGTGTTAGTGTTGGGTTTAGGGTTAGGGTTAGTGATACAGTTATGATTATTGTTAGGATTACAATTAGGGTTAGGGTTAGGTTTAGTGTTTGGGTTAGTATTAAATTTAGGGTTAGGATTAGGTAAGTTAGGGTTAGGTTAGGGTTGGGATTTTGGTTTGGGTTAGGGTTATGGTTAGGATTAGGGATAGGGTTAAGCTTGGTGTTAGGGTTACAGTTAGGGTTAGGGTTGGGTTCTTGTTAGGTTTAGAGTTAGTTTTAGTGTAATGGATAGGGTTAGGGTTAGTGTTAAGCTTAGGGTTAGTGTTAGGGTTAAAATTAGTGTTTGGTTTATGGTTAGAATTAGGATTAGTGTTAGTGTTAAGGGTCAGGGTTAGTGCTATGGATAGTGTTAGCTTTAGGTTAGGGTTAGGGTTAGGGTTTGGTTTAGTTTTCAGTTTAGGGTAACGGTTGATGTTATGGTCAGGTGTAGGGTTACTGTTAGGGTTAGGTAAGGGTTGGGGTTAGTGTTAGGTTTAGTGATAAGTTTAGGATGAGGTTTAGGTTTAGGATTAGGATTATGGTTAGCATTATGTTTGGGGTTAGGGTTAGGTTTAGGTTTAGGTTTAGGCTTAGGGTAAGGGTTAGGGTTACTGTTAGGGTTAGAGTTAGAGTTCGTGTTAGAGTTAGGGTTAGGGTTTGTGTAAGATTCAGGGTTAGTTAGGGTTAGTTTTAGGGTTAGAGTTAGTGTTTGGGTTAGGTTTAGAGTTAGGGTTATGGTTATAGTTAGGGTTAGGGTTAGGATTAGGGTTAGTGTTAATTTTAAGGTAAGTTTGGGGTTAGGGTTATGGTTAGGGTTTGTATTATGGTTTGAGTTAGGTTATGGTTAGGGTTAGTTTTAGGGTTAGTGTTAGGGTTAATGTTAGTGTTAGGGTTAAGGTTAAGTTAAGGTTTAAGGTTACAGTTAGGGTTATGATTAGATTTAGACTTTAAGGGTTAGGGTTAGGGTGAATGTTAGGTTTAAAGTTAGGGTTAGGGTTATGGTTAGTGTTAGTGTTATGATTAGGATTATGGTTAGGGTTTGGTTTAGGGTTAGGATTAAGATAGGTTTAGGGTTAGGGTTAGTGTTAGGGTTAGGGTTAGGGTCGGGCTTAAGTTTCATGTTAGGTTTAGGGTTAGGGTTAGATTTACTTACGGTTAGGGTTAGGGTTGTGGTTAGTGTTAAGGTTATTTTAGGGTTAGGGTTAGGGTTTGTTTTAGGGTTGTATTTAGGATTAGGGTTAGTGTTACTTTTAGTTTTAGGTTTAGGGTTAGGTTTAGTGTTAGTGTTACTGTTCGGGTTAGGGTTAATTTAGGATTGGATTAGGTTATGGTTAGTGTTAGCGATAGGGTAAGTGTTATTGTTAGTGTTAGTTTTAGGATTATGTGCTTTGTGTTAGGATTAGGTTTAGGGTTAGTTTTAGGGTTAGGGTTAGGGTTAGGGATAGGTTACGTTTAGGCTTATTGTTAGTGTTAGTGTAAGAGTTAGGGTTAGGAATAGTGTTAGGGTTAGGGATAGGTTTAGGGATAGGGTTAGGGTTAAGGTTAGGGTTAGTGTTACATTTAGGATTAAGTTTAGGTTTAGTGTTATGGTTAGGTTTAGGTTTAGGTTTAACTCAAATGTAAGGGTTAGGGTTAGGTTTAGGGTTAGAGTTAGGGTTAGGGTTTGTGTTATTGTTAGGGTTAGGGTTAAGTTTCGGGTTAGGGTTAGGATTAGTGTTAGGGTTAGGTTTAGGGTTAGTGTTATGGCTAGTATTAGGATTAGAGTTAGTGTTAGTTTAGGGTTATTGTTAGGCTTAAGATTAGGGTTGTGGTTAGTGTTAGGGTTAGGGTTAGTTTTAGGGTTAGGGTTAGTGTTAGGGTTAGGGTTAGGGTTAGGTTTAGGGCTAGGTTTAAGCTTAGGGTAAGAAATATGGTTAGGATTAGTGTTAGTGATAGGACTAAGTTTGGGGTTAGCTTTAGTGTTAGTGTTAGGGTTAGGGTTAGGGATAGTGTTAGGATTAGGCATAGGGTTAGGTTTATGGCTAGGGTTAGTTTTAGGGTTAGTGTTAGGGTTAGGGCTTGGTTTAGGATTAGGGTTAGTTTTAGAGTTAGGTTAAGGGTTAAGGTTAGTGTTTATATTAGTGTTAGGTTCAGATATTTGCTTTGTGTTAAGGTAAGAGGTTTAAGGTTTCTGTTGGGGTTAGTGATAGGGTTAGTGTTAGATTTATGGTTATGATTAGAGTTAGAATGAGGCTTATGATTAGGTTTAGGGTTAGTTTTAGGGTTACAGGTAGAATAGGGTTAGTGTTAGTGTTATGGTTAGTGTTAGGGTTATAGTTAGGGTTAGGGTTTTTGTTATGGTTAGGGTTAGTGTGAGGTTTCGGGTTAGAGTTAGGTTTAGTGTAGGTGTTAGTGTTAATGTTAGGGTTAAAGTTAGGAATAGTGTTAGGGTTAGGGATATGTTTAGGCTTGCTCTTACGGTTAGGATTAGGGCTATAATTAGTGTTACAGTAGGGTTAGGGTTTGGTTAATGTTAGGGTTAGTGTTAGAATTAGGGTTAAGGTTAGTTTTGGCGTTAGGATTAGGGTTAGGTTTAGTTTTAGAATTAGCGGGAGTGTTAGGGATATGGTTAGTGTTAGGTTAGTGTTAGGGTAAGAATTATAGTTTGTGTTAGGGTAAGGTTTAGATTTAGGTTTTCTGTTAGGGTTAAGGTTGAAAGATAGGTTTATTGTTAGGGTTAGGGTTAGCATTAGTGTTACTTTTAAGGTTATGTTTAAATTTAGGTTTAGTGTTTGGATTAGTGTTATACTTACATTTAGGATTAGAGTTAGGGTTTGTGTTACACTTAGGGTTATGGTTATTAAGAGAGATAGAGTGAGGTGTAGGGTTAAGTTTAGTTTTACAGTTACAGGTGGATAGGTATAGTGTTAGGGTTAGCGTTAGTGTTACTGTTAGTGTTAGGGTTAGCCTTAGTGACAGCATTAGTGTTGGGGTTAGGGTTAGTGTTAAATTAGGTTTAGGGTTAGTTTTAGTGTGTTTGTGTTAGGGTTAGGGTTACAGTTAGTTAAGGGTTAGCATTAGTGTTAGGTTATGGTTAGGGTTATGTTTTGCTATACAGTTTGTGTTAGGTTTATGTTTAGGGTTAGGGTTAGGGTTACATTATGTTTATGGTTATGGTTATGGTTATGGTTAGGATAGCATTAGGGTTACTGTTAGGGTTAGGGTTAGGGTTAGTTTTACTGTTAGGATTAAGGTTAGGGTTATGTTTACTGTTAGTGTTATATTTAGAGTTAGGATTAGTGTTAGGTTTACAGTTATGGTTAGGATTTTGGTTAGGTTTAGGATTAGGTTTGGTGTTTGTGTTAGGCTTAGATTTAGGGTTACTCTAGGGTTACAGTCAGGATTAGTGTTACGGTTAGGGTTACAGTTACAGTGAGGCTTAGGATTACTCTTAGGTTAGTGTTAGAGTAAGGTTTAGAGTTAGGTTTAGGGTTATTGTTAGGTTTAAAGTTAGGTTTAGGGTTATTGTTAGGATTAGGTTTAGGTTTAGGTTTAAGTTTAGGATTAGGGTTAGTGTTTGAGTTAAAGTTACTGTTAGGGTTAGGGTTTGTGTTAGAGTTAGTTATAGGATTTGTGTTAGGGTTAGGTTTAGTGTTAGTGTTAGGGTTAGGTTTAGTGTTAGTGTTAGGGTTAGGTTTAGGATTAGGGTTAGGTTAAGGTTAGAGTTATTGTTAGGGTGAGGTAAGGGTTGGGTTTAGGTTTAGTGATAGATTTAGGTTTAGTGTTAGTGATACATTAGGGATAGGATTAGAGTTAGGGTTAGGGATAGGGTTAGGATTAGGGTTAGGTTTACAGTTAGGGTTAGAGTTATAGTTAGGATTAGGTTTAGGGTTAGGATTATGGTTAGTGTTAGAGTTAGGGTTAGTGTAAGTGTTAAGGTAAGCTATAGGGTAAGGGTTAGAGTTAGGGCTAGGTTACATTTAAAATTAGTGTTAGTGTAGGTTTGAGTTTGGTTTACTGTTAGGGTTAATGTTAGGGATTAGGGTTAGGATTTGTCTTAGGGTTACAGTTAGGATTATGCTTAAGCTTCCGATTACAGTTAAAATTAGGGTGAAGGTTAGGGTTAGGGTTAGTTTAGTGTTAAGGTTCAAGTTAGGGTTAGGGTTAGTGTTAGGGTTAGGATTAGGGTTAGGGTTAGGTTTAGGTTAGGGTTAGGGTTAGGGTTAGGGTTCGTGTTAGGTTTAAGTTTAGGGTTAGTGTCAGCTTTAGGTTTAAAATTAGGGTTAGGGTTATAGCTAGGTTTAGGGTTAGTGTTAGGATTAGGGTTAGGTTTAGGGTTACCTCATGTTTAGAATTAGGGTGAGGGTTAGAGTTAGGCTTAGGATTAGGGTTATTGTTAGGTTTAGTGGTAGGCTTAGGGTTAGGGTTAGTTTTAGGGTAATGGTTAGGGTTAGAGTTAAAGTTTTTTTTTTTTAATTTTTTATTGTTGGCTGTTCAAAACATTACATAATTCTTGATATATCATATTTCACACTTTGATTCAAGTGGGTTATGAGCTCCCATTTTTACCCCAAATACAGATTGCAGAATCACATCAGTTACACATCCATTGATTTACATATTGCCATACTAGTGTCTGTTGTGTTCTGCTGCCTTTCCTATCCTCTACTATCCCCCCTCCCCTCCCCTCCCCTCGCCTCTTCTCTCTCTGCCCCTTCTACTGACATTCATTTGTCCCCCTTGTTTTATTTTTCCCTTTCCCCTCACTTCCTCTTGTATCTACTTTTGTATAACTCTGAGGGTCTCCTTCCATTTCCATGCAATTTCCCTTCTCTCTCCCTTTCCCTCCCATCTCTCATCCCTATTTAATGTTAATCTTCTTCTCATGCTCTTCGACCCTACTCTGTTCTTAGTTACTCTCCTTATATCAAAGAAGACATTTGGCATTTGTTTTTTAGGGATTGGCTAGCTTCACTTAGCATAATCTGCTCTAATGCCATCCATTTCCCTGTAAATTCTATGATTTTGTCATTTTTTAATGCAGAGTAATACTCCATTGTGTATAAATGCCACATTTTTTTATCCATTCATCTATTGAAGGGCATCTAGGTAAAGTTATGGTTAGTGTTAGTGTTAGGGTTAGTGTTAGGGTAAGGGTTAGGGTTGCTGTTAGGGTTAGAGTTAGGGTTAGGGTTATGGTTTGTGTCAGGATTAGAGTTATGCTTAGTGTTAGGGTTATGGCTAGGGTTAGGGTTAGTGTTAGGGTTAAATTTTGGTTTAGGATTAGGGTTCAGTTTAAAGTTAGTATTAGTTTTAGGGTTAGGGTTAGTGTTAGTGTTAGAGTTAGGGCTAAATTCAGGCTAGGATTAGGTCTAGCATTTGTATTAGGGTTAGGCCTAGTTTTAGTTTTAGGAGTAGGTTTAGGGTTAGGGTTAGTTTTAGAGGAAGACATGGGGATAGAGCTTGTTTTGGGGCTAGGTCAAAGGTTAGAATTTGGTTAGGGCTAGTGTTATGATTTTGTTTATTAATAAATAAGGCTAGTTTTAGGTCTAGGGTGAGGGCTAGTGTTTGTTTTATGGTTATGGCAAGAATTAGTGCTAGGGCTAGTGTCAGCTCTAGGCTTATGTTAGGGATACATTGAGGGTTAGATTTATGGCTAGGTCTATTGTAAGGGTTAGGTTTAGGATAAGGGTCACTTTTAGAGCTAGGGGTATTATTAGGGTAAGAATTAGGTTTCAAGTTTGGTTTAGGTTAGTGTTTAGGTTTAGAGTTTGAATTAGCATTAGGGTTTGGTTAGGGTTATGATATGTTTTGGTTTAGGGTTCATGTGATGTGTAGGGTAATTGATAGGGTTAGAGTTAGCAAAAGGGTTAGGGTTAGGCCTAGGGTTAGCCTTAGGGTTATGGTTGTGCTTAGGATAATGGATAGGGTTATGGCTAGGGTTATGGTTTGTATTAGGGCTAGAGTTAGGGTTAGGTCTAGGGTTAGGTTTAGGTTCAGGTTTAGGATATGGTTTAGAGTTTGAGCTAGGGTTAGCTCTAGGGCAAGGGTTAGGTCTAGATTATAGTTACAGTTAGGGTCAAGGTAAGTGTTAAGGTTAGGGCTAGGGTTATCATTAGGTTTATTATATTGAATAGGGTTTGATTTCATGTTATCATTAGGTTTTGGCTTAAGTTTAGGATTAGGGATAGGCTTATGGTTAGGTTTAGGTAATGGTTAGGGTTTGAACAGGGGTTAGCTCTATGGCAAGGGTTAGGTTGGTGGCTATGTCTAGGGTTAGGGTTAGGGTAGATTTAGGGTAATGGCTAGGGTTATCATCAGGGTTAAGGTTAGGGTTAGGGTAATGGGTAGGGTTAGAGCTAGGGTTAGGGCCAGGGTTAATATTAAGGTTAGGGTTAGAGTTAGGGTAATATGTAGGCGTAGAGCTAGGGTTAGGGATAGCGTTAAGGTTAGGATTAGGGCTAGGGTTTAGGTTAGGCTTAGGTTTAGGCCATGGGTTAGTGTTAGGTTTAGGTTAAGTTTAAGGGTTAGGGATTGAGCCAATGTTTGGACTAGGATGAGGATTAGGGTTAGAGTCAGTGTGAGGGTTAGGGCTAGGGTTAGCAATAGCATTAGGGTTAGGGTTAGGGTAATGGATAGAGTTAGAGGTAGGTTTTGGCCTATGGTGATGGCTAGTTTCAGGGTTAGTGATATGCCTAGGTATAGTGTTAGGGCTACATATTTTGTTAGGATAAGCTTTAGAGCTAGGGTTTGTGTTAGGGTAAGTGTCAGTGTTCAGTATAGGGTTAAGTTTATTGTTGGGGCCAGCGTTAGGTGTATTGTTTGGTCTAGGGGTAGGGTTAGTGTTTGGGTTAGGTTAAGGGTTATTATTAGGTCTAGGACTAAGTTTTTTTTTAGGGCTAGGCCTCGAGTTATCACTAGATAAAGGATTAATTGTAGGTCTAGGTCTAGTGTTAGGGTAAGGTTTAGTTATAGGGTTACAGGTAGTGCCAATGTTAGGGGTCGGTTTAGGGTTAGGGTCAGGTTTAGACCTGTGGTTAGTGTTATGGTCAGAATAAGTGTCAGGGATAGGGTTAGGGTTTGGGATAGAGATATAGCTAGGTTGAGGATTAGGGTTAGAACTAGTAATAGAGTTAGGTTTTGTGTTAGGCTAAGAATTAGGTTTAGGACTATGGTAGCTTTAGGGTTACAGTTTGGCTTAGGGTAAGGGATAGGGTTAGCATTAGTGTTAGGGCTAAGGTTAGGGTTAGGGTTAGGGCTAGGATTAGGTTTAGGGTTAGAGTTAAAGCTAGGGTTAGAGCTTGGATTAGGGCTAGGCTATGTTTGGTGTTAGCTTTAGGGATATGGCTAATGTAAGAACTAGGGTTACAATTAGGGCTAGTTTTAGGGTTAGTGTTTCATCTAGGTTTAGTGTTTGGTTAGGTTTAGTGTTAGGGTTATGTTTAGGGTAATGGATAGTTTAGGATTAGTGAATGTGTTAGGGTTAGGCCGAGGGTTAGAATTAGGGTTAGGATTATGGTTAGGGTTAGGGTAATGGATAGGGATAGAGCTAGGGTTAGGGCTAGGTTTATGGTTAGTGTTAGTGTTAGGGTTAGTCTTAGATTCAGGGTTATTGCAAGGATTAAAGTTAGGGTTAGGTTTAGGGTAAGCATTAGGACTTGGTTGAGGTTTAGAGTTAGGGTTAATGCTAGGGTTGGGGCTCGCATTAGGGCTAGATTTTGGGTTACATTAGGGATAGTGTTAGGGATACAGCTAATGTAAGAACTAGGGTTATGATTAAGGCTAATTTTAGGGTTACGGTTCTGGCTAAGTCTAGTTTTATGGTTAGGTTTAAGTTCAGGGTGATATTTTGAGCTAGGGTTAGTGTTAGGTTCAGAGTCAGGGTCAGGGTTAGTTTTAGGGTTGGGGATAGGACTAAAAATATGGGTAGGCTTAGGGCTAAATGTAGGGTTAGGATTTGGTTTAGGTTAAGGTTTAAGGTTAGTTCTATGGCTCATTATGTTTTAGGGCTAAGGCTAAAGTTAAGGGTAGTTTTACGATTAATGTTAGTGTTATTGCTAGTGATATGGTGAGTATAGGCTTAGGGGTACATTTCGAGTTATGGTTAATTCTAGGGCTAGGGCTATGGCTAGGGTTAGGGCTAAGGTTATGTCTAGTTTTGGGGTTATGGTAAGGGATAGGGTTAGAAGTAGGAATAGAGCTAGGGCGATAGTTAGAGTTAGTATTAAGGCTAGGGTTAGTGTTAAGTTTAGGGCTAAATTAGGGCTAGGAATATGTCTAGGATTGGTGTTAGGGTTAGGCCTAGGGTAAGGACTATGTTTAAGATTAGGTTTACTAATAAGTTTAGGAGAAGGGATGGGGTTATAGCTAGGTTTAGGGTTAGGGTGATGATTAGAATTAGGTTTAGGTCTAGGTTTAGGTTTGTGTTAGAATTAAGGCTAGATTTGGGGTTAGGATGAGGGCTAGGGTTTGTGTTAGGGATAGGGCAAGTTTTAGGTATAGGGTTAATGTCAGGTTTAGGGTTAGAGCTAGGGATAGTTATTGGGTTAGGTTCATGGCTAGGTCTAATATTAGGTTTAGGGTAAGGCCCAGGTTAAGAGTAAGGTGTGTTTTTAGGGGCAGGTTCAGGTTTCAGGTTTGTGTTAGGTTAAATATTAGGGTTAAGGCTCAAATTAGTGTTAGGGTTAGAATTAGGGTTAGGTTTATGGGTAGGTTTGTGTTTAGGATTCAGGGTAAGATTAGAATAATTGGTGGGATTAGGGTTAGGCCTAGGGTTAGCATTTAGGTTAAGGATATTGTTAGGGTAATGAATAGCATTAGAGCTAGTGTTAGGGCTAGGGTTTAGAATACTATTAGGGCTAGAGTTATAGTTAGGGATAGGGCTAGGGTTAGGGTTTGGATTAGGTTTAGGGTACAGGTTATGTTTTGAGCTAGGGTTAGTGCTAGGGTGAGTGTTAAGTTTTGGATTATGTCTGGGGTTAGATTTACGGTTAAGGTTAGTGTTAGTTTTAGGGTTAGAGCTAAGGTTATCTTTAGAATTAGGTTAATGGATAGGGTTAGATGTCGGATTAGGGTTAGTGGTAGCTTTAGGTTTAGGCTTAGTGTTAAGGTTAGGGCTAAGATTATCTTTTGAGTTAGGGAAATATATAGGGTTAGATGTCAGGTTAGGGTAAAGAATAGTTTTATGTTTAGGGTTAGTGTTAGGGTTTGGGCTAGGGTTAGTGTTAGAGACAGGGTTAGGGTTTTACCTAGGGTTAAGGCTATGATGAGGGTTAGTTTTAGGGTTAGGTCTAGGATTAGGTTTACAATTAGGATTAGAGCTAGGGTTATCATTAGGGTTAAAGTTCGGTTTAGGGTAATGGATAATTTTAGAGATAGTAGGAGTGCTAGTGTTAACATTATGATTAGGGCTAGGGTTAGCATTAGGTTTAAGACTAGGCTAGGGTTATGTTTAGGGTTCGGTTTTGGGTTTTATCTTTGGTTAGGTTTAAGGCGAGGGTTAAGGTTAGCGTGAAAGTTAGACATAAGGTAAGGGATAAGGTTAGGTTAGGGTTAGGGTTACACTTTGGGCTAGATTTAGGCCTAGGATTATGGCTAGGTTTTGTGTTAAGTTTAGAGCTACTTTTAGTGCTATGGTAATGTAAGGGTTATGTTTACAGTTATGGCTAGGTCTAGTGTTAGGTTTAGGTTTTGGTTAGGGTCAGTTTTATAGCTAGAGTTAGTGTTAGTGTCAGGGTCTGTGTTTGGATTAGGGTTAGGGTTACGGCTAGAGCCAGAATTAGGATTGGTTAGGTCTAGAGGTAAGGTTAGTGTTTGGCTTTGGCTAAGGGTTATCATTAGAGCTAGGGCTAGTTTTGTGTTTAGGTCTTGGTTAAAGATATGGCTAGATTTATGATTAGGTTTATTGTAGGGCTAGTGTTAGGGTTAGGTTTAGATATACGGTTATGGTAGGGCTAGTGTTAGGGTTTGGTTTAGGTTCAGGATCAGAATAAGGGTGAGGGTTGGGGTTAGAATTTGGGTTATGGTTATAACAAGAATGAGGGCTAGGGTTAGGACTAGTTATAGGGTTAGGGTTTGGGTTAGACTAAGGATTAGTTTTAGGACTAGGGTTAGCATTATGGTTGGGGTTTGACTATGGAAATGTATAAGGTTAGAGCTAGGGTTAGAGCTAGGGTTCAGGTTAGGGTTATGACTATGTTAGGGTTAGGGTTAGGGTGAAAGCTAGGGTTAGTTATCAGAATTTGGCTAGTTTGGGTTAGCATTAGTTTTAAGTTTATGGCTAATATATGATCTAGGGTTATGATTAGAACTGATTTTAGAATTAGAGTTATGACCAGGTCTAGTGTTAGGTTAAGGTTTAGTTTTAAGGTGATGTTTAGAGGTAGGGTCAGTGTTAATGTCAGAGACAGGTTTAGGAGTAGATTTAGGGTTAAGATTAGGACTCAAATTAGGGCTAGGCTTAGGGCTAGATATAAGGTTATGGCTTGGTTTAGGTAAAAGTTTAGGGTTAGTGTAATGGCTCAGGTTTGTTTTAGGGCTAAGCCTATGTTTAGGGCTAGTTTTAGGATTAGCGTTAGGATTAGGGCTAGTGTTAGTATTAGGTTTAGATGTAGAATTAGGGTTAGATTTACAGTTAGGGTTAGATCTAGGGTTAGGGGAAGGTGTAAGTTTAGGGCTAGTGTTATTCTAGGCTATGTCTAAGAATAAGGTTACAGTAAGTGACAGGGTTAAAATTAGGGTTAGGTCTAGAGCAACAGTTATACTTAGTCTTAAAGCTAGGATTAGGGTTAGGTTTAGGATTTGAGCTAGGCTTTGTGTTAGGGTTAGTCCTAGTGTTAAGGTTAGGGCTAGGTTTAGTGTTAGGGTTAGGGTTAGGGTTAGGTTTAGGGTAAACAATGGGATTATAACTAGGTTTAGGGCTAGGAAAAGGGTTAGAATTAGGGTTTGGTATATGATTAAGGCTAGGTTTTGGGCTAGGATGAGAGCTAGTGTTCATGTTAGGGTTAGGGCTAGGATTAGGGCTAGGGCTAATGTCAGGTCTAGGGTTACAGTTAGAGATACGTTTCAGTTTATGTTTATGATTAGGTCTCGTTTAATGGTTAGATTTAGGGTAAGGGTCAAGTTTACATCTATGTGTATTAATAGGGTAACTGTACAGCTTAAGGTTTGGTTTAGGTTAAGGTTTAGGTTTAGGGCTTGAATTAGCATTAGGGTTAGAGTTAGGGTTAGAGTAATGAATAGGCTTAGGTTTAGGGTTCAAGTTAGTTTTAGGGCAATGGAATGGTTTAGGGATTGTGATAGGGTTAGGGTTAAGCCTAGGGTTAGCATTAGGATTAGGATCATGGTTAGGGTAATGGATAGAATTAGAGCTAGGGTTATGGCTAGGGTTAACATTAGGATTAGGGCTAGGATTAGGGTAGTTGATATAATTAGAGCTATGGTTAGGGCTATGATTAATCTTAGGATTAGGCCTAGTGTTAGGTTTGGTTTTGGGACAGGGCTAGGGTTATGTTAAGGATAAAGGTTAGGCTTTGAGCTAGGGTTGTGTCTAAAGTGAGGCTTAGGGTAAGGGTTAGGGCTAGGCTTAGGTTTAGGGTTACACTTAGGGCTATGTTCAGGCCTAAAATTCGGTCTAGGTTTTGTGTTAGTTTAGGCCTAGGGTTAGGGCCATGGGTAATGTAAGAGCTAGGGTTATGATTAGCTCTAGTTTTAGGGTTAGGGTTATGGCTAGGTCTAGTGTTAGAGTGAGATTTTTGTTTAGTGTGAGCTTTGGAGCTAGGATTATGTTAGGGTCAGGGCCAGTGTTCAGGTTAGAGTTAGTGTTGGGTTTAATGCCAGAATTAGGACTAGGGTTAGGTCTAGGTGTAGGGTTAGTGTTTGGGTTAGGTTAAGGGTTATTGTTAGGCCTAGGGGTAGGTTGGTGTTCAGCTCTAGGGCTAGAGATATGGCTAGATTAAGGATTAGGTTTAAGTCTAGGGCTAGTGTTAGGTTTAGGATTAAGTATATGATTACTGGTAGGTCTAATGTTAGGGTTCGGTTTTGGATTAGGGTCAGGTTTATAACTGCGATTAGTGTTAGGGTCAGAATAAGTGTCAGGGCTAGGGTTAGTGTTAGGTTTAGGCCTAGGTTTAGGGTTAGAGTTAGGGTTATGTTTAGTTTAAAGGAATGGGTTATAGCAAGATTGAGGGCTTGGGTTAGTATTAGGGTTAGGACCAGGGTTATGGTTAAGGTTATGATAAAGGCTAGGGTTTAGGACTAGGGGTTCATTAGAGTTATGATTAAGGCTAGGTTTAGGGCTAGGATGAGGGATAGGGTTTGTGTTAGGGTTAGTGCTAGGATTAGTGTTAGAGTCAATGTCAGGTCTAGGGTTATGGTTAGAGATAGTTTTAGGATTAGGTTTATGGCTATGTTTAGTGTAAGTGTTAGGTTTTTAGATAGTTGTCAAATGTAGAGCTAGGTGTATTATTAGGGTCAAGGTCAGGTTTAGGGTTTTGTTTAGGTTAGGGTTTAGGGTAGACTTCGAATTAGAAGGATTTGGATTAGGGTAATGATAGGGTTTGGTTTAGTGTTCAGGTTATATTTAGCATAATGGATAGGGTTACAGTTAGGGATAGGGTTAGATTTAGGCCTAGGGTTAGCATTATAATTAGGGTTATGTTTAGGGTAATTGATAGGGTTAGAGCTAAATTTATGTCTAGGGTATGGATAGGATTATGGCTAGGGTTAGGATTAGGGTTATGGGTTTGTTTTGTGTTAAGTTTATGGCTAGAATTATGGCTAGGGCAAATGTCAGGTCTAGGATTATGGCTAGGGATAGTTTTAGGGTTAGGTTTATGGCTACGTATAGTGTAAGGGTTAGGTTTAGGGATAGGGTCAGGATTGGAGCTAGGTATATTATCATGGGGAGGGGCAGAGTTAGAATTTGGGTTGGGTTAAAGTTTAGGGTTAGGGCTTGAATTAGCATTAAGGTTAGAGTTAGGGGGCAATGATAGGGTTAGGTTTAGAATTCAGGTTAGGTTTTGGTTAATGAAATTGCTTAGGGTTAGGGATAAGTTTAGGGTTAGGCCTAGGGTTACCATTAGAGTTATGGTTATAATTAGGGTAATGGATAGGGTTACAGCTAGTGATAGGGCTAGGGTTATGGTTAGAATTCTGGCTAGAGTTAGGGTAAAATTTAGGGCTAAACTAAACTCTAACCCTAACCCAATCCCTAACCCTAACTTTATACAAATACAAATTGTTCCTGTCAGCAAAGAATTGAACTGAGAAGGCCAAAATCTGGGGAACAAAGTAAGGCTAGGTAAAAATGTATCCTGCCCAGTATCAAAAAAAATTGAACAAGACAAACTCAAACCCTAACACTAGACCTAACTCTAACCTAACCTCTTTAGAGAACCTTTGATCATAGAAGTCTCAAAGATGAGGAGCCTAGTGGGGCAAGCTAACAGATGAACCCTGCCCAGTATGAAAGAATTCTGACCAAATGATTGTGGGAGGTAGTTCAGTACATGCATTTCTTCCTGTTGTCTCCTAAAATGCCCTCGCATAGTGTTGTTTTTGCATGCCTCATAGTTGGGATACTTTCACAAGGATAAAACCAGAGTGTCCTCACAGAGAACTGATTGAGGGTGTGAAGTTTCAAGCAGCTAGCTTGAAACTAGATTTCCAGCTCCATTTCCATTTACTCATATAGGTCAAAATGAAGTGAAATCTTAAAAAAAAAAAACTGAAATACTGAAGCAAACCAGTGAACATAGAAGGCCCAAACCAGAGGAAGATATTAAGGTTAGGTAAAAGATAAATCCTGCCTAGTATCAAAGAAATTTGAACTACTGTAAACCTAACACTAGATCTATCCTTATTCCTAACCCTACAGCTCACCCTAGCCTGTTTAGAGAACCTTTGATCATAGAAGTCCCAAACTAATGGAGCCTAGTGGGGCAAGCTAACAGATGAATCCTTCACAATATCAAAGAAATCTAAGCAAATAATTGGGGGAAGTGTTTCAGTATATGCATATTTCCTTTATTTCTCCAAAAGTGCTCTGAAATAAAGTTGCTTTGCATGTTTCAGCTGAAGGGGGCAACATTCACAAGGAACAAACCAGAGAGTGCCCATAGAGAATTGATTGTGTGCAGTTTCAAGCAGCTAGCACCAACCCTGTTTGATTTCATGCTCCGTTTCTCTTCAACAAAATAGTTCAAAATTAAGTGAAACCTTAAAATACAATCTGTTCCTGACAGCAAACCATTGAACCGAGAAGGCCCAAACCAAGGAACATTGTGAGGCTAGGTAAAATATAAATCCTGCCCAGCATCAAAGATACATGACTCTAACCCTAATGCTAGGTTTAAACATAGCCCTTACCCTAAACATAAAAAAAACCCTAATCTGTTTAGAGAAACTGTTATCATAGAAGTCCCAAATTAAGTGAGCCTAGTGAGGCAAGCTAACAGATGAATCCTGTGCAGTATCAAAGAAATCTGACCAAATAATTTGGGGAGGTAGTTCAGTACATGTATATTTCCCTGTTGTCTCCAACAGTACTTTCGGATAAATATGTTTTTGAATGCTTCAGCTTTGGGATAGAATTACGGTAGTTTTAGGGTTAGAGTTAGGGTTAGGGCTAGGATTATCATTAGGGTTAGGGTTAGATTTAAGTTTAGGTTTAAGGTTAGGGCTATGGTTATGTTTAGGTTTATGGTAAGGGTTAGGTTTTGAGCTAGGGTTAGGGTTATAGCGAGTGTTAGTTTTAGGGTTAGGTCTAGGTTTAGTTTTCTGGTTAGGGTTATGGTTAGGGTTAAGGCTAGGGTTACCAATAGGTTTAGAGTTAGGTTTAGTGTATTTTGTAGATTTAGAGCCAGGGTTAGGGCTAGGGTTAAGGTTAGGATTAGGGCTAGGGTTAGGGTTAGATTTATGGATATTTCTAGGTTTATGTTTATGGTAAGTGTTAGGCTTTGAGCTCGGGTTGGGAGTAAGGCTAGGGTTAAAATAGGATTAGGGCTAGGGTTAGGGTTAGGGTTATGCTTAGGGCTAGGTTAAGGCCTAGGATTAGCTGTAGGTTTTGTGTTAGGTTTAGGCCTAGGGTTAGGGCTGTGAGTAATGTAAGAACTAGGGATATGAGTAGGGCTAGTTTTAGGGTTATGGTTATGGCTAGGTCTAGTGTTAGGTTTATATTTTTGGTTAGGGTCAGGTTTAGAGGTAGGTTTACTGTTAAAGGCTGGTCAGTGTTCAGGTTAGAGTTAGAGTTAGAGTTAGGGTTATAGCCAGAATTAGGACTAGGTTTAGGTCTAGGTGTAGGGGTAGTGTTTGGGTTAGGGTAAGGGTTATTGTTAGGGCTAGGACTAGGTTTTTGTTTAGGTCTAGGTCTAGAGTTAAGGCTAGATTTAGGATTAGATTTAGATCTAAGGCTAGTGGTAGAGTTAGGTTTAGGAATAAGTTTATCGGTAGTGCCAGTGTTAGAGTTTGGTCTAGGGTTAGAGTCAGGTTTAGACCTAAGTTTAGCGTTAGGGTCAGAATAAGTGTCAGGGTTAGCGTTAGAGTTTGGGATAGGATTAGAGCTAAAATGAGGCCTAAGTTTAGAACTACTAATGGGGTTATGATTTCAGTTAGCCTAAGGATTAGGGATAGGTCTACGGTTAACATTAGGGTTAGGGTTTTGCTTAGGGTAAGGGATAAGGTTAGAGCTAGGGTTAGGGTTACAGTTAGGATTAGGGTTAAAGCTAGGTTTAAAGCTTGGATTAGGGCTTGTTTTGTGGAAGGGTTAGGGCTAGGGTTAGGGCATTTGCTAATGTTAGAACTAGGGTTACAATTAGGGTTAGTTTTAGGGGTAGGTCTAGTGTTAGGGTTAGGTTTAAGGTTAGGATGATATTTAGAGCTAGGGTTAGTGTTAGGATATGAATCATGGTCAGGGTTAGGTTTAAGACTCGAATTAGCGATAGGGTTACTGTTAGGATTTTGTTTAAGTTTAGGATGGGGTCTAGAGATAGGGTGAGCATTAGGATATGAGTCTGTGTCAGGGTTACTTTTAAGGTTTGGGTTAGGAATCGAATTTAGGGCTAGGGTTAGGTCTAGATGTAGTGTTACTGTGTCTTATGTTAATGTTTAGGGTTAGGGCTATTGCTTGGTTTTGTTTTACTTCTAGGGTTAGGGTTAGTGCTAATTTTATGATTAGTGTTATGGTTAGGGCTAATGTTAGTGTTAGGCTTAAGCTTAGGTTTAAGGTTAGATTTAGAGTTAGGGTTACATCTAGGTTTAGGGTTAGGACTGAGGTCAGGGCAAGGGTTAGGGCTAGAGTCAGATTATGGTATGTAATAGGATTAGAACTAGGGATAGAGCTAGTGTGATTTAGAGTTAGTCTTAGGGCTTGTGTTAGGGAAATTGATAAATTAGGGCTAGGATTAGATCTATGATTAGTGTTCAGCTTAAATATAGAGTAGGGTCTGAGTTAGTATTAAGTTTAGTTAAAGAGAGAATGTTATAGCTAGGTTTAGTGGTAGGGTGATATTTAGAATTAGGGTTAGAACTTGGGATATGGTTAGGGTTATGATTAAGGCTAGGTTTAATGCTGGGATGAGGGCTAGTGTTTGGTTTAGATTTAGGGCTAGGATTTGGGGTACGGCTAATTTCAGGTCTAGAATTATGTTTAAAGATAATTTTATGTTTAGAATTATGGCTACGTCTAGTGTAGGGGTTAGGTTTAGGGGTAGGGCCAGGATTAGGGCTAGGGGTATTTTTATGGACAAGGTCTAGGTTAAGGTTTGGGATAGGTTAAGGTCTAAAGTTAGGGATTGAATTAGCGTTAGGTTTAGGGTGAGAGTAATGATAGGGTCAGTATTAGGGCCCAGGTTAGGTTTAGAGTTATGGATAGAAATAGGATTAGAGATAGCTTTAGGTTTAGACCTAGGGTTAGCATTAGGGTTAGGGTTATGTTTATGATAATGGATAGGGTTAAACTAGGGTTGGGGCTAGGGTTATGGTTATGATTAGGTCTAGGGTTATGATTAGGGCTTGGGTTAGGTTTAAAGCTCAGGATAGGGCTCAGATTATAGCTAGGTTTCAGGTTAAGTTAGTGCTAGGATTAGGGTTATGGTTAATGTAAGTACTAGAGTTACATTTAGGGCTAATTTTACGGTTAAGGTTAGGGCTAGATTGACTGTTAGGGTTAGGTTTAAGGTCAGGGTGATGTTTAGAGCTAGGGTTAATATTAGTGTCTGAGTCAGGGTCAGAGTTAGTTTTAAGGTTTGATTAAAACTCAAATTAGGTCTAGGGTTGGGGTAGGTGTATAGTTAGGGTTTCGTTTAGTTTAAGGATTAGTGTTAGAGCTATTGCTCAGTTTTGTTTTAGGCTAGGGCTAGGGTTAGGGCTAGTTTTAGGATTAGTGTTAGGCTTAGGGATAGTGTTTAGGTTAGGCTTAGGCTTCAGATTAGGGTTAGATTTAGAGATAGGTGTTGATCTAAGGTTAGTGCTAGGGCTAAGTATAGGGCAATTGTTAGGACAATGGTTAGGGCTAGGGTTATGTTTATGGTAAGCAATAGGGTTAGAACTAGTGATAGGGCTAGTGTCAGAGTTAGCTCATCTTATCCTAGGTTTAGGGTTATGGTTAGGGATAGGGCTAAATTAGGGCTAGGGTTAGTGTTAGGTTTAGGCCTAGGTTTAGGGTTAGAGTTAGGGTTATGTTTAGTTTAAAGGAATGGGTTATAGCAATATTGAGGGCTTGGGTTAGGGTTAGGGTTAGGCCCAGGGTTATGGTTAAGGTTATGATAAAGGCTAGGGTTTACGGCTAGGATGAGGGCTAGTGTTTGTATAATGTTTAGGGCTAGTATTAGGTCTAGGTCTAATGTCAGGTCTAGGGTTGCAATTAGGGATACATTTAGTGTTAGGTTTATGGCTTGGTTCAGTGTAAGGGTTAGGTTTAGGGTAAGGGTCAGTTTTAGAGCTAAGGATATTATTAGGGTCAGAATCAAGGTTAGGGTTTGGGTTAGGTTAGTGTTTACGTTTAGGGCTCAAATTAGCATTAGATTTAGTGTTAGGGTAATGACAGGGTTAGGTTTAGGGTTTAGTTGTGGTTTAGTGTAATGGGTAGGGTTAGGGTTAGGCCTATGGTTAGCATAAGGGTTAGGTTTATCATTAGGGTATTGGATAGAGTTAGACCTAACTTTAGGTCTAGGGTTATGTATAGAATTAGGGATTTTGTTTGGGTTAGTGTTAGGTTTAAGTTAAGGGTTAAAGCTAGGATAAGGACTCTGATTAAGGCTAGGTTTTCAGTTAGGGTTAGGGCTAGGGTTAAGACTATGGCTAATGTACAAAGTAAGTTTATGATTAGCACTGGTTATAAGGTTAGGGTTAAGGCTAGGTCTAGTGTTAGGGTTAGATTTACAGTTACAATGATTTTAGAGCTAGGTTTAATGTTAGGGTCAGAGTCAGGGTGAGGGTTAGTTTTCAGGTTAGGAGTAGAATTAGGGATAGGGTTATGGATAGGGTTAGGGTAGTTGTAAGGTTAGGGTTTGGTTTAGGTTAAGGGTTAAGATTAGGGCTAGGTTTAGGCTAATGGTAAGGGAAAATGTTAGAACTACCCTATAAGTCTAAAAGAAGAGTTATAGTTAGTCTTAGGGCTAGGGTTATGTTTAGTGTTAGGGATAGGGCTAAGTTAGGTCTGGGATTATGGCAAGTGTTAATGTTAGAGTTAGGCCTAGGGTTAGGGCTAGGTTTAGTGTTAGGGTTTGGATTAAGGTTAGGTTTAGGATAAGGGATGAGTTTATACCTAGTTTTAGTGTAGGGTGAAGGTTAGGGTTAGGGTTAGGGTTAGGGTTAGGGTTATGATGAAGGCGAGGATTATGTCTAGGATGTGGGTTAAGGTTTGTGTTAGGGTTAGGACTAGGATTAGAGCTAGGGCTAATATCAGGTCTACGGTTAGAGTTAGGGATAGTTTTAGGGTTGGTTTATATCTAGGTCTATTGTAAGGGTTAGGTTTATGGTTAGGGTCAGGTTTAGAGCTAGGGGTATTATTAGGGTCAGGGTAAGGGTTTAGGTTAGGTTATGGTTTATTTTTAGGGCTTGAATTAACATTAGGTTTACTGATAGGTTAACAATAGTTTTAGGTTTAGGGTTCAAGTTAGGTGTAGGGTAATAGATAGGGTTAGGGATGGGCATAGGATTAGGGTTTGGCCTAGGGTTAGCATAAGGGTTAGGGTTATCCTTAGGGAAATGCATAGGGTTAGAGCTAGGGTTAGGGCTATGTTTATGCTTAGGATTGGATCTAAGGTTAGGCTTAGGCTTAGGGTTAGGGCTATGATTAGCATTAGGGTTAGCTTTAGAGAGATAGATAGGGTAGGGATTGAATTAGGGCTAAGTTTTGCAATAGGTTAGGGCTATGGCTAAATTAAGATCGTGTTATGGTTAGGGCTAGTTTTAGGGTTAATGTTACGGCTAGGTATAGTTTCAGGGCTAGGGTGATGTTTAGAGCTAGGGTTAATGTCATGGTCAGTGTTCAGATTAGGATTATGGTTAGAATTAAAGCCAGAATTAGGACTAGGGTTAGGTCTAGGGGAAGAGTTAGTGTTTGACTTAGGCTAAGGGTTGTTATTAGGGCCAGGTCTAGGTTTTTCTTTAGGTCTAGGGCTAGAGTTATGGCTAGATTTAGGATTAGGTTTAGGTCTAGGGCTAGTGTTAGAGTTTGGTTTTGGTTTAGACCTATGATTAGTGTTAGGGTCAGAATAAGGTTCAGGGTTAGGGTTAGGGTTTGGGTTATGGTTAGAGCTAGAATGAGAGCTAGAGTTAGGACTAGTAATAGGAGTAATTTTGGGGTTAGGTTAAGTGTTAGGGTTAGAATTAAGATTAGAATTAGAGTTAGGGTTTGGTTTAGGGTAAGGGATAGAGGTAGAGCTAAGTTTAGGGCTAGGGTTAGGGTGAAAGCTAGGTTTAGAACTCAGAGTAGGGCTAGTTTTTGTGTTTGGATTAAGGCTAGGGTTAGAGTAACAGCTAATATAAGAACTAGGGTTACAATTAGGGTTAATTTTAGGGTTATGGTTACGAGTTAGACCTCTAGTGTTAGGATTATGTTTAAGGCTAGGGCGATATTTAGAGCTAGTGGTAGTGTTAGGTTAGTAGTCAGGGTCAGGGTTAGTTTTAAGGTTAAGGTTAGGACTCAAATTATGGCTAGCATTTCTGTAAGTGTTTGGTTTAAGGTTAGGATGCTGTTTAGAGCTAGGGTGAGTGTTAGGATATGAGTCAGAGTCAAGGTTAGTATTCAGGTTAAGGTTGGACTCGAATTAGGGGTAGGGTTAAGTCTAGGTGTAGTATTAGGATTTGATTTCAGTTAAGGTTTAGTATTAGGGCTATTGCTTGGTTTTGATTTACTTCTAGGGTCAGGATTAGGGCTAGTTTTATGAGTAGTGTTAGGGTTAGGTCTAGTGTTTATGTTAGGCTTAGGCTTAAGGTTAATGTTAGAGTTAGGGATAGATCTAGGGTTATGGCTAGGAATAAGGAAAGGGCAAGGTTTATGGCTAGGGTTAGAGCTAGGTTTATGGTTACGGTAATAGATAGGGTTAGAACTAGGGATAGGGCTAGTGTGAAATTTAGAGTTAGTCTTAGGGTAGGGTTAGGGTTAGGGACAGGGTTAAATTAGGGATAGAATTAGGGCTCGGGTTATTGTTCAGCTTAGGCCTAGCATTAGGTTTAGGGTTAGGGTTAAGTTTAGGGTAAGGATTGGCATTATAGCTAGGTTTAGATGTTGGGTGAGGGTTAGAATTAGGGTTAGCCCTATGGTTAGGGTTAGGGTTATGATTAAGGCTGGTATTAGGTCTAGGATGAGGGCTAGGTTTTGTTTCAGGGTAGGGCTAGGATTAGGGCTAGGACTAATATCAGGTCTAGGGTTATGGTTAAAGATAGAATTAGGGTGAGGTTTATGGATATAGGTAGTGTAAGGGCTATGTTTAGTTTTAGGTAAGGTTTAGAGCTAGGGGTATTATTAGGATTAGGGCCTTGGTTAGGGTTTGGGATAGGCTATGGTATAAATTTAGGGCTTGAATTAGCTTAAGATTAGGGTTAGGTTAATGATAGGTGAGGTTTAGGGTTTAGGTTTGGTTTAGGGTAATGGATAGGGTTAGGATTAGGGATAGGGTTAGGTTTAGGCCTAAGGTTATCATTAGTGTTAGGGTTATAGTTATGGCGATAGATAGGGTTAGAGCTAGGGTTAGGGCTAGGGTTATGGTTCTGATTAGGACTAGGGTTAGGGTTAGTGTTAGGGTAAAAGCTTGGGTTAGGTCTTGAACTAGGGCTAGGTTTTTTGTTAAGTTAGTGCTAGGTTTAGGTTACAGTTATTGTAAGTACCAGGGTTACATTTAAAGCTAAATTTAGGTTTAGAGTTTGGGCTAGGTCTAGTGTTAGGTTTAGGTTTAGGGTTAGGGTGATCTTTAGAGGTGTGTTAGTGTTATGGTCGGATTCAGGGTCAGGGTTAGTTTTTGGTTCAGCTTAAAACTCTAATTAGAGCCAAGTTTAGGATTAGGCTTAGAGTTTGCTTTAAGTTAAAGGTTAGATTTAGTGCTATATCTGGGATTTGTTTTAGGGCTAGGGCTAGGATTAGGCCTAGTTTTAGGATTAGCATTAAGGTTAGGCTAGTTTTAGGTTTAGGTTTAGGCTTAGGGTTAAAGTTAGATTTAGAGTTAGAGTTAGATTTATGTTAGGGCTAGGACTAAGGATACGGCTAGGGTTAGGGCTAGGATTATTATTCCCTGTAAGTTATAGGTTTAATACTAGGGATAGGGCAAGGGTGAGAGTTAGAGTTAGTCTTAGGTCTAGGGTTAGGGCTAAGGTTAGGGATAGGTGTAAATTAGGGGTAAGCTTAGGGCTAGGTTAGGGATAAGATTAGGGCTAGGGTTAATGTTAGAGTTAGGCCTAAGGATAGGGTCAGGGTTAGGATTAAGGCTAGGTTTAGGGCTAGAATGAGTCCTGGGGTTTGTGTTAGGGTTAGAGTTAGGATTAGGGCTAGTGCTAATGTCAGGTCTAAAGTTACGGTTGGGGATAGATTTAGAATGTTTTATGGCTAGGTCTAGTGTAATGGTTAGGTTTAGGGTAAGGGTCAGGTTTAGAGCTAGGGGAATTATTAGGGTAAGGTACAGGGTTAGAGTTTGTTTGAGGTTAGGGTTTAGGGTTAGGGCTCTAATTAGCTTTAGGTTCAGGGTTAAGGTAATGATAGGTTTTTGTTAAGGGTTCAGTTTAGGTTTAGGGTAATTGATAAGGTTAGAGTTAGCATTAGGGTCAGGGTTATGGTTAGGATAATGGATAGGGTTAGAGATAAGCTTAGGGCTAGGTTTATGGTTAGAAATAAGTCTTGAGTTAGGGTTAGGGTTAGGGTTAGATCCAGGGTTAGGGTTTGGGTTATGTTTAGTGAAAGAGTTGAGTTTTGAGTTAGGTTTAGGGTTAGATCTAGGGATAAGATTACAGTATGATTAGGGTTAGGGTTAGGATTAGGGCTATGGTCATCTTTTAGGGGTAGTGTTAGGGTTAGGGTAATGGATAGTATTAGATGTAGGTTTAGGTTTATGGTTAGAGTTTGATTGAGGTTTAGGCTTAGGGTTAGGGCTAAGGTTATGGTTAGTTTTATGATAAGGGTTAGGTTTTGAGCTAGGGTTAGGTCTATAGTGAGGGTGAGGTTTAGGGTGAGGTCTAGGATTAGTTTTTTGGTTAGGTTTAGGATTAGGGTTCGGCCTAGGGTTATCAATAGAGTTAGGGTTATATTTAGGGTAATGGGTATCTTTAGACCTAGGTTTAGTGCTAGAGTTAAGGTTAGGATTAGGGCTAGGGTTAGAGTTAGATTTAGGGATAGGTGTAGGTTTATATTTAGGGTAAGGATTAGGTTTTGAGCCAGGGTTCAAACTAAGACGAGGGTTAGGGTAGGGTTAGGGCTACGGTTTGTGTTAGGGTTATGCCTATGGCTAGGTTAAGGCCTAGGATAAGATCTAGGTTTTGTGTTAGGTTTAGATCTAGGGTTAAGGCTATGGGTAATATAAGAGATAGGGTTATGATTAGGGCTAGTATTAGGGTTAGAGTTATGGCTAGGTCTAGTGTTAGGTTTAGATGTTGGTTAGGCTTAGAGATAGGTTTACTGTTAAAGGCAAGGTCAGTGTTCAGGTTAGAGTTAGGGTTAGGGTGAAAGCCAGAATTAGGACAAGGTTAGTTTTAGGGGTAGGGTTAGTGTTTGTTTTAGGTTAAGGGTTATTGTTAGGGCTAGGACTAAGTTTTGTTTAGGTCTAGGGCTAGAGTTATTGCTAGATTTAGGATTTGGTTTAGGTTTAGTGCTAGTGTTAGGGGAGGTTTAGGTATAAGGTTACTATAAGTCTTGTTTCAGGGTTTGGTTTAGGGTTAGGTTCAGGTTTAGACCTATAATTATTGTTAGTGTCAGAATAAGGGTGAAGGTTAGGGTTAGGTTTGGGGTTAGAATTAGATCTAGAATGAGTGCTTGTGTTAGGACTAGAAATAGGGTTAGGCTAAGGATTAGGATTAGGACTAGGGTTAGCATTATTGATATGGTTTGGCTAAGGGTAAGGGATACGGTTAGGGCTAGGTTTAGGATAGGGTTAGGGTTAGTGTTAAATCTAATGTTAGGGCTCAGATTAGGGCTATTTTGTGTTAGGGTTAGGGCTAGAGTTAGGGCTCAGGCCAATGTAAGAACTATGTTTATGATTAGGGTTAGTTTTAGGGATGGGATTTGGGCTGGTCTAGTGGCAGCATTAGCTTTAGGGTTAGGGCAATATTTAGAGCTATGATTAGTTTTAGGCCTAGGACTTGAATTAGAGCTAGGGTTATTGCTAATTGTAGGATTAGGGTTTGGTTTAGGTTAAGGTTTTTGTTGGAGCAATGGCTTGATTTTGTTTTAGGGCTAGGACTAGGGTTAGGGCTAGTTTTAGGATTAGCAATGGTATTAGGGCTAGTGGTAGGGTAAGGTTTAGGCTTAAGTTTAGGTTTAGATTTAGAGTTATGGTTAGATCTAGGGTGAGGTCTATGGCTACGATGAGGTCTAAGGTTAGGGCTAAGGTAACGGATAGGGTTAGAAATAAAAATAGGGCTAGGGTGAGAGTGAGTTAGTCTTAGGACTAGGGTTAGGGGTAGGGTTAGGTTAGGGCTAAATTAGGGCTAAGATTAGCGTTAGAGTTAGTGTTTGTTAGGCCTGTGGTTAAGGCTAGGGTTAGTGTTTGTGTAATTGTTAGGGTTAGTTTTAGGGGATGTGATGGGCTTATAGTTAAGTTCAGGGCTCAGTCGACCATTAAAATTAGGGATAGAGCCAGGGTGAGGGTTTGGATTAGGATTAAGGCTAGGTTTAGGGGTAGGATGAGGGCTAGGTTTTGTGTTAGGGTAAGGGCTAGAATTAGGGCTAGTACTAATGTCAGGTCTAGGGTTATGGTTAGGGTTAGGTTTATGGCTAGGTCTAGTGTAAGGGTTAGGTTTAGGGTAAGGGTCAGGTTTAGAGCTGGGTGTATTATTAGGGTCAAATTCCAGGCTAGGGTTTACTTTAAGTTAAGGATTAGGGTTAGGGCTCAAATTAGTATTAGGGTTAGGGTTAGAGTAATGAATAGGATTAGGTTTAGGGTTCAGGTTAGGTATAGAGTAATGTATATTGTTAGTTTTAGGGTTAGTGCTAGGTTTAGGCCTAGGCTTAGCATTTGGGATAGGCTTATGTGTAGGGTAATTGATAGTGTTAGTGCTAGTGTTAGGGATTGGGTTAAAGTTAGGATTAGGACTAGTGTTAGGGTTAGGCCTAGGGTTAGTGTTAGGGTTAGGTTTAGGTTAAGTGTTTATGGTTAAGGCTAGGGTGAGGTTTAGCATTACAGTCAGGGCTATGGTTAGAATTAGGGTTAGAGTTAGGGCTAGGGTGAGCATTAGTGTTAGGGTTATATTTAAGGTAATGGATAGATTTTGAGGTAGGAGTTGTGCTATGGTTACAGTTAAGATTAGGGCAAGTGTTAGGGTTAGGATTAGGGTTAGGTTTACATTTCGGGTAAGAGTTACAGTTTGAGCTAAGGTTAGGGCTAGGCAAGTGTGAGAGTTAGGGCTAGGGCTAAGGTTAGGATTAGGCTTACAGCTAGTTTTAGTACTACATCTATGGCTAGGTTTTGGGAGGAGGTTAATGGCTAGTGTTAGGACTATGGGTAATGTAAGAACTAGTATTATGTTTATGGCTAGTTGTAAGTTTAGTGTTATAGATAGGTCTAGTGTTATGGTATGTTTTGGGTTAGGATAAGGTTTAGAGCTAGGGTTTGTGTTAGGGTAAGGGTCAGTGTTCAGGTTATATTGGATTTACTTTTAGGAGCACAATTTTACTAGGGTTAATTCTAGGGGTATTGTTAGTTATTGCATTAGACTAATGGTTATGGTTAGTGCTGGAACTAGGTATATGTTTAGGGCTATGGCTAGATTTATGGCTATATTTAGGATTAAGTTTAGGTCTAGTGTTAATATTATGGTTAGGTTTAGGTATAGGTTTACCCATAGGGCTAGTGTTAGGGTTAGGGTTAGGGTTAGGGTCAGGCTTAGACCTAGGGTTAGTGTTAGGGTCAGAATAAGGGTTAGGGATTGGCTTAGGGTTTGGATTAGGGTTAGAGGTAGAATGAGGCCTAGGGTTAGGAGTAGTAATAGAGTGTTTGGGGTAGGCTAAGGATTAGGGTTAGAACTAGGGTAGCATTAGGGTGAGGGTTGGCATAGGATACGGGATAGGGTTAGAGCTAGGGTTAGGGTTAGGGTTAGTGTTAGGGTTAGGCAAAAGCTAGGGTTAGGATTCAGATGAAGGCTAGGTTTTGTGTTAGGATTAGGACTAGGACTCAAATTAGGGCTAGGATAAGGGCTAGGTGTGGTGTTAGGTTTTGGTTTAGGTTAACGTTTAGGATTAGATTAGAGCTCTAGCTCAGTTTTTTCTTGAATGCTATGTCTATGGTGAGGGATAGTTTTCAAATTAGCATTAGGATTAGGGCTAGTGTTAGGGTGAGGTTTAGGTTTTAGGTTAGGTTTAGATTTAGAGTGAGGGTTAGATCTAGGTTTGGGGCTAGGGCTAAGTTTGGGGTTAAGGTTAGGGCTAGGCTTTGGGTCATGGTAAGGGATAATGTTAGAACTAGGGCTAGGGCTAGGGCAAGAGTTAGAGTTAGTCTTATGGCTAGGGATATGATTAGATTTAAGTTTAGGGCTAAATTAGGTCTAGGATTAGAGCTAGGTTTAGTATTAGGTCTAGGCCTTGGTTTAGGGCTAGGGTTAGAATTAGGGTTAGGGTACGATATAATATTATAGCTAGGTTAAGGGCTAGGGTGAGGGTTCACTTTAGGGTTAGGCCTAGTAATAAGGTTAGGGTTCGGATTAAGGCTAGCTTTTAGGCCAGGATTAGGGCTTTTTTTTTAGCATAAGGGCTAACATTTGGGCTAGTACTAATGTTTGGTCTAAGGTTATGGTTAGGGATAGTTTCAGGATTAGGTTTATGGCTATGTATAATGTAAGGTTTAGGTTGAGGGTTAGGGTCACTATTGGAGATAGGGGTGTTATTAGGGTCAGTGTAACAGTTAGGGTTTGTTTAGGTTAAGGTTTAGGGTTAGGGCTCAAATTAGGTTAGGATTATGTTTAGGGTTAGGTTAATGGATATGGTTACGTTTAGGATTCAGGTTAGGTATATGGTAATGAAGAGGATTAGGGTTATGGATAGAGTTAGGGTTATCCTAGGATTAGTATTAGGGTTAGGGTTAGGGTTAAGGTAATTTTTAGGATTAGAGCTAGAGTTAGGGCTAGGGTTATGGTTAGGATTAAGGCTACGGTTAGGATTAGGTTTAGAGTTGGGTTAGGGTTAAAGCTGGTGTTAGGTTTAGGGTTAGGGCTAGGTTTTATGTTAGGTTAGGGTTAGGGTAAGGCTATGGCTAATATAAGAACTAGGGTTACTATTAAGGCTAGTTTTAGGGATAGAGTTAGGGATAGGTCTAGTGTTAGGTTTAGGTTATGATTAGAGTGATGATTTGAAATAGGGTTAGTGTTAGGGTCAGAGTCAAGGTCAGTGTTAGTTTTAGGGTTAGAGATAATTCTAGAAATAAGGCTAGAGTTATGGGTAGGTGTAGGGTTAGGTTTTGTGTTAGGGTTAGGGCAAGAATTAGGGCTAGGTCTAATGTCTGGTCTCCGGTTACAGTTAGGTTAGTGTTAGGGTTAGGGCTAGGGCTCAGTTTTGTTTTAGAACTACAGCTAGTTTAGAACTAGTTTTAGGATTAGCGATAATGTTAGAGCTAGTGGTAGGGTGAGGTTTAGGCTTAGGGTTAGTGTTATACTTAGAATTATGGTTAGATCTATGGTTAGGATTTGTGCTATGTTTAGAGTTTAGGTTAGGGCTAGTGTTAGGGTTATGGTAACAGATAGAGTTAGTACTAGAAATAGGTCTAGGCAAGAGCTAGAGTTAGTCTTACAGGTAGGGTTAGAGTTAGGGTTACAATTAGCACTAAATTAGGGCTAGGATTAGATCTAGGGTTAGTGTTAGGGTTAGGGTTAGCATTAGTGTCAGTGTTGGATTAGGATTAGGGTTAGGGTTAGGGTTAGGGGAAGTAATGTGGTTAAACCTAGGTTTAGAACTAGGGCGAGGGTTGAAATTAGGGATTGGGCTAGGGTTAGGGTTCAGGTTAGGATGAAGGCTAGGTTTAGAGCTAGGCTGAGGGCTTGGGTTTGTGTTAGGTTTAGGGCGAGAATTAGGTCTATGGCTAATGTCAGTTTTGGTTACTCTTAGGGCTAGTGTTAAGGTTAGGTTTATGGCTAGGTCTATTGTAAGGGTTAGGTTTCGGGAAAGGGTCTGGGTAAAACCTAGGTGTATTGTTAGGGTAAGTGTCTTGTTTAGGGTTTGGTTTAGGTTATGGTTTAGGTTTAGGGCTTGATTTAGCATTAGGGTTAGGGATTGGGTTAGAATAATTAATAAGGTTAGGTTTAGTGGTCAGGGTAGGTTTAGGAAATGGATAGGGTTAGTGTTAGAGATAGGTTTAGAGTTAGACCTAGGGTTACCATTTGGATTAGGCTTATGTTTAGGGTAATGGATAGGTTTAGGGCTAGGGTTAGGGTTAGAATTAGGGCTAGGATTAGGGTTACGTTTAAGCCTAGGGTTAGTGTTAGTGTTAGGTTTAGGGTAAGTTTTAGGGTTTGAGCTATGGTTAGGGCTAGGACAATGGTTAGGGTTAGTGTGACATCTAGGTTTAGGGATAGGATTAAGTTTATTGCTAGGTTTAGCTTTAGGGTTAGGGTTATGTTTAGAGTAATGGATAGAGTTAGAACTAGGGTTTGGCCTTGGTTATGGTTAGGATTAGGACTAGGTTTAGGGTTAGGGTTAGGATTAGGGTTAGTTCTACATTTATATTTGGGTAAGGGTTAGTGTTTTAGCTAGGATTAGGGTCAAGGCAAGTGTTAGGGTTAGGGTTAGGTCTAGGGTTAGGGTTAATGTTACACTTAGAACTAGGTTTTGTGTGAGGTTTGGGGCTAACATTAGGGCTATATGTAATGTAAGACCTAGAGTTAGGGTTATGGCTAGGTCTATTGTTAGGGTTATGGCTAGATTTCGGGTTAGCATAAAATTTAGAGCTAGGATTTGTGTTACAGAAAGGGACAGTGTTTGGGTTAAGATTATGGCCAGAATTAGATCAGGTTTATGTCTAAAGATAGAGGTAGTGTTTGGGTTAGTTTATGGGTTATTGTGAGGGCTAAGGCTACGTTTTTGTTTAGGTCTAGAGCTAAAGTTAAGGCTAGATTTTGAATTAGGTTTAGTTATAGGGATAATGGTAGGGTTAGGTTTAGGTATAAGGTTACCAGTAGGGCTAGTGTTAGGATTTGGTTTAGGGTTACGGTCAGTTTTAGACCTCTGGATTTTGTTATAATCACAAAAAGTGTCAGGGTTAGGTTTAGGGTTTCGGATAGGGTTAGAGCTAGAATTAGATCTAGGGTTAGGACTATTAATAAGGTTAATATTTGTTTAGCCTAAGAATTAGGAATAGGTCTAGGGTTACCATTAAGTTTAGGGTTTTGCTTAGGGTAAGGAATAGGCTTATGGCTAGGTTTATGGTTATGGTTAGAGTTAAAGCTAGGTTTAGGGCTCATATTAGGGCTAGTTCTTGTGTGAGGTTTAAGACTGGGGTTAGGGTAATGACAAATGTAAGAACTAGGGTTACAATTAGGGTTAATTTTAGGGTTAGGTAAGGGATAGGTCAGTGTTAGGGTTATGTTTAAAGTTAGATTGATATTTATAGCTAGAGGTAGTGTTAGGATATGAGTCAGGTCAGAGTTAATTTTACGGTTAGGGTTAGGACTCAAATTAGGGCTAGGGTTACTGCTAGGGTTTGGTTTAATTTTAGGGTGCTGTTTAGAGCTAGGATGAGTATTAGGATATGAGTCAGGTTCCAGGTTATTTTTAAGGTTAGGATTAGGACTTGAATTAAGGCTAGGGTTAGTTCTAGGTGTAGTTCTAGTGTTTGGTTTAAGTTACGGTTTAGTGTTAGGCATGTTGCTCAGTTTTGTTTTAGTGCTATGGTTAGGGATAGGGCTAGTTTTATGATTAGCTTTAGAGTTAGGGCTAGGGTTATGGTTTGGGTTAGGATTAAGGCTAGGTTTAACACTAGGATTAGGGATAGGTTTTGTGTTAGGTTTAGGGCAACAATTAGGGTTATGGCTCATGTCAGGTCTAGGTTTACCGTTAGGGAGAGTCTCAGGGTTAGGTTTATGGCTAGGTCAACTTTAAGTGTTACGTTTAGGGAAAGGGTCAGGTTTAAAGCTAGGTGTATTATTAGGGTCATGGTCAGGCTTCGAGTTTGGGTTAGGATAAAGTTTAGGTTTAGGGCTCAATTAGCATTAATGTTAGAGTTAGGGTTAGGGTAACGGATAGGGTTAAGATTAGGGTTCAGGTTAGGTTTAGAGTAATAGATATGGTTTTGGTTTGTGATAGGTTTAGGGTTAGGACTAGATTTAGCATTAGCATTATGTTATCTTTAGGGTAATTTATAGGGTTAGAACTAGGGTTAGGGCTAGGTTTATGGTTAGGATTAGGGCTAGAGTTAGGGTTAGGTTCAGGGTTAGGGCGAGGGTTAGTGTTAGGATTATGTTTTGGAAATGGTTTAGAAATTGAGCTAGGGTTAGAGCTAGGGTAAGGTTAGTGCTAGGGTTATGGTCATGGTTAGTGTTAGGGTTAGGGTTAGGTGTAGGGTTATCATTAGGGTTAGGGTAATAGATTTAGATGTCAGGTTAGAGTTAAGAAAATGTTTAGGTTAGAGTTTTGGTTAGGTTCAGGGTTAGGGTTAGGATTTTAGCTAGCTTAGATTAGGTTTAGGGTTAGGTTCACTGCTAGATCTAGGGTTAGGTTTATGTTTATGTTTAAGGTATGTTTAGCTTTAGGTCTAGTTGTTATCATTAGGGTAAAGTTTAGGGTTAGGTTAATGGTTAGGATTCGAGCTAGGGTTATGTCTGGGGTTAACTTTAGGATTATGGTTAGAGATACTTTGAGGGTTAGGGTTATGGTTAGGTATAGTGTAAAGGTTAGGTTAAGGTTTAGGGTAAGGTTTAGAGCTAGGGGCATTATTAGGGTAAGGTACAGGGTTCCGGGTTGGATTAGGTTAATGTTTAAGGTTAGGGCTCAAATTAGCGTTAGAGTTAGGGTTAGGATTAGGTTTATGGATATGGTTAGGTTTAGTGTTCAGGTTAGTTTTAGTGTAATGGATAGGTTTAGACTTAGGAATAGTGTTATCCTAGGGTTAGCATTAGGTTTAGGGTTAGGGTTAAGGTAAAGATAGGATTAGAGCTAGGTTTAGGGCTGGGGTTATCTTTTGGATTAGAAGTAGGGTTAGTGTTAGGTTTGGGGTTATTTCAAGGGTTAGGGTTAGCATTAGATTTAGGGTGTTAGATCTAGGTTTACAGTTATTGTTAGTGTTAAAGCTAGTGTTAGGGCTCTGATTAGGATAGGTTTGGGTTAGGGTACTTCTAGGGTTTGGGCTACAGCTTATGTAAGAAGTAGGGTTACGATTAGGGCTAGTTTTAGGGTTAGGGTTAGGGCTAAGTCTAGTGTTTGGGTTCGGTTTAGGTTTTGGGTGATGATTAGCGCTAGAGTTAGTGTAGGGTCAGAGTAAGGGTCAGGGTTAGTTCTAGGGTTAGGGATAGGACTCAAATTAGAGCTAAGTTTAGGGCTAGGTATAGGTTTAGGGTTTGGTTTAGGTTAAATATTAGGGTTAGGGCTATGGCTCTGTTGTGTTGTAGGGCTTGGGTTAGGTTAGGACTAGTTCTAGGATTAGTGTTAGTGTTACAGCATGTGTTAGTGAGAGATTTAGGCTTAGGTTTAGAGTTACATTTAGAGTTAGGATTAGATGTAGGATTAGGGCTAGAGCTTTGGTTAGGGCTAAGGTTTTGGGCAAGCTTTAGGGTTATTGTAAGGGTTGGGGATTGAACTAGGAATAGGACTAGGGTGAGAGTTAGAGTTAGTCTTCGGGCTAGGGTTAGGTTAGGTTTAGGGCTAAATTAGGGCTAAGATTACGTCTGGGCTTTGTGCTAGGTTTAGGCCTAGTTATAGGCTTAGGTTTAGGTTTAGGGATAGAGTTAGGTTTAGGGGAAAGGATGGGGTTATTGCTAGTGTTAGGGCTAGGTCGAAGATTAGAATTATGGTTAGGGCTAGGATTATGTTTTGGGTTAGTAATAAGGCTAGTTTTAGGGCTAGAATGAGGGTTAGGGTTTGTTTTAGGGTTATGGCAAGAATTAGGTCTAGGGCTAGTGTCAGGTCTAGGGTTACAGTTAGGGAAAGATTGAGTGTTAGATTTATGGCTAGGTCTAGGATAAGGGTTAGGTTTAGAGCTGGGGGAATGATTAGGGTTAGAATCAGGTTTTGGTTTTGATTTAGGTTAGGGTTTAGGATTAGGGCTCAAATTAGCATTAGGGTTAGGGATATGGTATGATAGGGTTAGGTTTAGGGTTCAGGTTAGGTGTAGGGTAATAGATAGGGTTAGAGTTAGTGAAAGGGTTATGTTTAGGCCTAGGGTTAGCATTAGAGTAAGGGTTATGTTTAGGGTAATGGAGAGTGTTAGAACTAGGGTTAGGGCAAGGGTTATGGTTAATATTAGGGTTAGGGTTAGGGTTAGGGTTACACCCAGGGATAGCATTAGGTTTAGGTTTAAGGTACGATTTAGGGTTTGAGCTAGGGTTAGCACTAGGGAGAATGTTAGGTTTAGGGTTAGGTGTAGGTTATAGATACGGTTAGGGTCAATGTTAGTGTTAGGATTAGCGCTAGGGTTATCATTAGGTTTAGGGTATTGGATAGGGGTTTGATGTTGGGTTAGGGTTAAGGTTAGTATTAGTTTTTGGCTTAAGGTAGTGTTAGGGAGAGGTGCAGTGTTATGTTTTGTCTAATGTTTAGGGTCTGAGCTAGGGTTAGGTCTATGACAAGGTTTAGGTGTCTGGCTATGTCTAGGGTTAGGGTTAGGGTAGATTTAGGGTTAGGGCTTGGGTTATCATTAGGGTTAGGTTTAGGTTTAGGGTAATGGGTAGGGTTAGAGCTAGAGTTTTGGCTAGGGTTAAGGTTAGGATTAGGGCTAGGGTTAAGGTGAGGGTTAGGTTTAGGCCAAGGGTTAGTGTTAGCATAAGTTATATTTAAGGGTTTGGGATTGAGCTAAGATTTACACTAGGCAAAGGTTTAGGGTTAGAGTCAGGGTTAGGGTTAAGCCTAGGTTTAGCATTAGGGTTATGGTTATGGTTAGAGTAATGTATAGAGTTAGAGGTAGGCTTTGGCTTATGGTTATGTCTGGTTTTAGCATTAGTGATATGGCTAGGTCTAGTTTAGGGTTAGGTTTTCTGTTAGAAAAAGGTTTTGAGCTAGGGTTTGTGTTAGGGTAAGGATCAGTGTTTGGGTTAGGGTTAGGTTTATGATTAGGTCCAGCATTAGGACTAGGGTTAGATCTAGGGGTAGATTTAGTGTTTGGGTGAGGTTTAGGGTTATTTTTAGGGCTAGGGCTAGGTTTTTGTTTAGGGCTAGGGCTAAAGTTATCGCTAGATGAAGAATTAGGTGTAGATCTAGGTCTAGTGTTAGTGTTAGGTATAGGTATAGGGTTACAGGTAGCACCAATGTTAGGGGTCAGTTATGGTTAGGGTCAGGTTTAGACCTATGGTTAGTATTAGGGTCAGAATAAGGGTCAGGTTTAGATTTAGGGTTTTGGATAGGGATAGAGCTAGATTGAGAACTAGTGTTAGGACTAGTAATAGGGTTAGGTTTTGGGTTAGGCTAAGGATTAGGTTAAAACTAGGTATATTTAGGGTTAGAGTTTGGCTTAGGGTAAGGGACAGGGTTAGTGCTAGGGTTAGGACTAGGGTTAGGGCTAGGATTAGGGTGAGGTTTAGGGCTAGGCTTGGGTTAGAGTTAAAGGTAGTGTTAAGGCTCAGATTAGGGCTAGGTTTGGTGTTATGTTTAGGTCTATGGCTAATGTAAGAACTAGGGTTACAATGGGGGCAAGTTTTAGGGTTATTGTTATGTCTAGGTCTAGTATTAGGTTAGCTTCAGGGTTAGGGTTATGTTTAGGATAATGGGTAGGTTAGGGTTAGGGAATGTGTTAGGGTTAGGCTGAGGGTCAACATTAGGGTTAGGGTTTGGATTAAGGTATTGTATAGGATTAGAGCTAGGGTTAGGGCTAGGGTTTTGGTTAGGATTAGGTTTAGGGTTAGTGTAAGGAATTACGTTATGTTTAGGTTTAGGGTAAGGGTTAGAGCTACATTTAGGGTTAGAGATAGGGTTAAATCTAGGGTGTTGGCCCAGATTAGGGCTAGGTTTTGGGTTTTCATAGGGCAAGTGTTAGTGATATGGCTAATGTAAGAACTAGGGTTATGATCGGGGCTTATTTTAGGATTACAATTAGGACTAAGTCTAGTTTTAGGATTAGGTTTAAGTTTAGAGTGATGGTTTGAGCTACAATTAGTGTTAGGTTCAGATTCAGTTTCAGGGTTAGTTTTCGCTTAGGGATAGGACTTGAATTAGGGGTAGGCTTAGGACTAAATGTAGGGTTAGGATTTGGTTTAAGTTAAGGATTAGGGTTAGTGCTATAGCTCGGTTATGTTTTAGGGCTAAAGCTAAGGTTATGGTAAGGGATAGGGTTAGAACTAGAAATAGGGCTAGGCAAGAATTAGATTTAGTCTTAAGGCTAGGGTTAGAATTAGGGTTAGGGCTAAACAAGGCCTAGGAATAGGTCTAGGATTAGTGTTAGGGTTAGGCCTAATTTTAGGGCTATGTTTAGGGGTTAGGTTTAGGGGAAGAGATAAGGTTACAGCTAGGTTTAGAGCTAGGGCGATGATTAGAATTAGGTTTAGGGATAGGGTTAGGATTGGGTTAAGATTAACACTAGAATTTGGTGTTAGGATGAGGGCTAAGGCTTTTGTTAGGTTTAGGGCAAATTTTAGGGATAGGGATAATTTCAGGTTTAGGGTTATGGCTAGGGGTAGTTATGGGGTTAGTTTCATGGCTAGGTCTTTTATAAGGGTTAGGTTTAGGGTAGGGATCAACTTTAGAATTAGGTGTTTTTTAAGATCAGCTTCAGGGTTAGGGCTAAGGTTACCTTTAAAGTTAGGTTAATGGATAGGATTAGATGTGAATTTAGGGTTAGGGATAGTTTTAGGTTTAGGGTTAGTGTTAGGGTTTGGGCTAGGTTTAGTTAGAGTATAGTTTAAGATTTGACCAAGGCTTAGGGCTATGTTGGGGGTTAGGTTTAGGGTTAGGTCTAGGATTAGGTTTACAGTTAAAGTTAGAGCAAGGGTTATCATTAGGTTTAGGGTAACCTAACCCTAACCATAACTCAAGACCTATTCTTAAGCTTAACCCTAGTTCTAACCTAAGCTCTAATCTGACCCACTACCATAACCATAACTCTTACCCTAATGCTAACCCTAAGCCTAATCCTAACCTATTGTTAATTCTAACCCTATCAATTACCCTAAACCTAACCTGAACCTAAACTAAACTCTTTCATTACCCTAACTCTAACCTTAATGCTAATTCGAGCCCTAAACCTAAATTCTAACTTAAGCAAAGCCTTAACCTTGACCCTAACCTTAAAATTTTCCCTAGCTCTAAACCTGACCCTTACACTAAGCCTAACCCTTACACTAGATGTAGACCTAAACTTAACCCTAAAATTATCTTTAACCATAACCCTAGCCCTGATATTATTCCTAGCCCTAATCCTAGTCCTAATAAAACAAAGAAAAACAATAAAAACCTAGCCCTCATCCTAGCCCTAAACCTAGACTGAATCATAACCCTAACTCTACACCTATCCCAATCCCTACTCTAGCCCTAACCCTACCTATAAACCTAGCTGTAACACCAGCCCTTATCCTAAACATAAACCTAACCATACCCTTTTGTTAGGCCTAAACTGAACACTAACTCTAGCCCTAATCCTGGCCTTAACTTAACCCTTATCCAAACCCTAACCCTAATCCTAGCCCTAAGACAAACTCTAACTCTCACACTAGCCCTAGTCCTAGTTCTAACCCTATACCTTACCGTAACTCTAAACCTAGCCCTAACCTTATCCCTAACCCTTGCACTATCCTAAGTCCTAGTCTATCCCTAGATCTAAGCCTAATTCTAAATATAACTGTAATCATAATCCTAAGCCTAACACTAAAAGTAGACATAACCCTAATACTCATCATAAAACTAGTGCTAACCCTAGCCCTGGAACTCAAACAAAACTGAGCAATAGACATAACCCTAAACCTTAACTTAAAACAAACCCTAAATTACACCTAGAACAAATCCTAGACCTAATTCGAGTCCTAACCCTCATCTTAAAAGTAACCCTGACCCTGACTTATACCCTAACACTCACCCTAGCTCTAAAACACCACTCTTAACTTAAACCAAACCCTAACAGTAAATCTAGCCTAATTTGAGTCCTCATCCTAAAACTAACCCTGTACCTGACTCCTACCTAACAGTAACCCTAACTCTAAATTCATCCTAACCTTAAACCTAACCATAAACACTAATCTTAAACACTAACCCTAAATCTGACTAAATTGTAATCCTGATTCTTACATTATTCATTGCCCTAACCCTAGCCCTAATGCTAATACAAAAACTAGGCATGATCTGAGCCCTAAACCTAGCTTTAACACTAACCCTAATCCTAACCCTACCCCTAACACTAGCTCTAACTCTATCCCTAAACCTAAGCAAAACCCTAACCCTAATGGTAATCCTAGACCTATCCCTAATCCTTAGGCTAATCAAAACCCTAACCCTATTAATAATCCTAAACCTAGCCCTCATTCTAGCTCTAACCTATCCCAAACCCTGACCCTAACCCTGACCCTTATTCTGACCATAACACTAACCCTAGGTATAAATCTGATTCTAACCCTAGACCAAACCTTAACACTAGCCCTACCAGTAAACTTATACTAAACCTGACTCTACCACAAGCCCTAGACCTAAACCTAATCCTAAATGTAGCCTTAACTCTAGCCCTAGACCTAAACATAAACCTAGCTCTAGCCCTAACAATAACCCTTAACCTAATGCAAAGTCTAACTCTACCCCTAGACATAATCCTAGTCCCAATTCTGTCTTTAACCCTTAACCCTAACACTAACCTGAACACATACCCTGCATTTAACACTAAGCTAACTCTAAACCTGACCCTAACTGAAAATCTAAACCTAACACTAGACCTAGCCATAACCCTAACCCTCCAACTAGCCCTAATCATAATCCTAGCACTTACATTACCCATAGCCCTAACCCTACACCTTAACCTAACAAAACCTAGAGTGAATTCTAGGCCTAAACCTAGCCCTAGGTGTAACACTCACCCTAACCCTAGCCTAATCCGAAACCTAACTGTAGCCTTAGTCCAAATTTACTCAATGCCTAACTCTTGCCATAAATATAAACTTAGACTTATCCCTAACTGTGGTAAGCCATTCTTATAAACCGTGGCCGCCATTAGAAGATGGCGCCGGCTTCCACTGTGGCCTGTGATAAACAACTCCTTTTATGGAGAGTTGGCGCGCAATCCCTTACCACCCTATGAGAGAGCTGCACGTGGCGGCTTGGGATTGGGATGCAGGGGGCTTTATTAAGCTGTGCTTGGGTGTGTCGCGGGCGGGCGCTAGAAGATGATAGATGACTCAAGGCCTGAATAAACTGTTGAAAGAAGAATCCTGTGTCGTGTTTCCCTTGCCGGCGAGGGGTCGCGACACCTAACTATAACACTAACCCTATCCCTAACCATAAACTTAACCCTATCCCTAAAACTAGCTCTGAACATAACCTTAACCCTAACCCTAACCCTAACCAGAAAAGTAACCCTAGACCTAACACTAAACCTAACACTTGCCATATCCCTAACTCTAGCTCAAACCCTATCCTGTAGTAGAAACATACAGGATTTAGGATTTAGCCTTAACCTTAACCCTAAAACTAAATTTAACCCTAAACCTAAACCTAAACCTACATCTAACCATATCCATTACCCTAACCTTTATCCTAACCCTAATGATAAATGTAGCGCTAACCCTAACCCTAACCCTAAACCTACCATAATCTTATCCCTAGACCTAACACTGAACCTAACCTAAAACTTAGCCCTTGCACTAACTCTAGCTCAAACCCTAATTCTTATGGTAAACAAACCATAGCCCAAACCCTAACCCTAATCCTAGCCCTGATCCTAACCATAACCATAGCCCAAACCCTAGCTCTAACTCTATCAATTACCCTAACCATAACTTTAAATCTAATGCTAACCCTAGCTCTAATAACTTTAAATCTACCTTTATCTCTAGCTCTGATTCTAACCTGAACCCTCAACCTAGCCCTAACACTAAATCCATGAGCTTTACCCTTAACCTAACGGTAAGAAAAAACTAAGTCTAACACTAACCCTAAACCTAGCCCTAACTCTAATACTAACCCTAACCCTTGACCTAAACTTAACCTAACTCTAGCCTTAGCACTAACCCTAGCTTAAACCCTAACCCATATCCTAAACTTAACCCTAACCCTAACCCTAGCCTTAACCATAACCCTATCTGTAACTCTAGCCCTAATCCTAAACATAATCCTAGCCCTAACCATAGCTCTAAATAGAACAATTATCCAAACAATAACCATAAAACTAATGCTAACCCTAGGCCTAACCCTAACCCTATCCATTAACCTAAACCTAACATGAACCCTAAACCTAACCTGAAGACAAAACCTAACCCTATCCTTTACACTAACTCTAACTCTAACCCTAATGTTAATTTGAGTGCTAACTCTAAACCTCAACCTAATCCAAACCCAAAACCTGACCTGACCATTATAATTCCCCTAGATCTAAACCTTAACCTTACCCTAAACCTAACTCTGAATATAGACCTAGACATAAACCTTACCCTAAAACTATCCCTAACTGTAACCCTAGACCTGATATTATCCCTAGCCCTAATTCTTGCCATAACCCTAACACAAATGCTAGCCCTCATTCTATCCCTAAACCTAGTCTTCATCCTAACGCCAAACCTAACTCTAGCCCTATCCCTAATTTTATCCCTCGCCCTATATCTGAAAATAAATATAACCCCAAACCTTCCCCTAAATCTAGCCCTAACTCTAACCCTAGATTTAACCCTTACATTAAACCTAGACTTGATCCTAGCCCTAATTTAGCCCTAACCCTAATCCTAACACTAGCACTAATACTAATTATAACTATCGCCCTAGCCCTATTCCTAGTTCTAACCCTATCACTTACCATAACCCCAATACTTGCTCTAACCTTAGCCCTAAACCTAGCCCTACCACTAACCCTAGATCTAACCATAACTCTAAAACTAACCCCAACCCTAAACATAAACCTCAGAATAAATCTAGCCCTAACAGTAACTCTAATCCTAAAACTAACTCTAACCTAGTCCTAGCCTTACAAAATCGAGCTATAGCCCTAACTATAACCCTTAACCTAAACCAAAACCTAACCTTGACCCTAATTCTGACCCTAACACTAACTATAGCTCTCAGATCACCCTAAAATTATACCTAATTGCACCTCGCCCTACCCCTAACCCTAAAAGTAGCCCTAATCAGAACCCTAGTTCTTACGTTAGTTGTAGCCCTAATCTTAGACCTAACCTAACCCAAAACCTAGCACTAATCTGAGCCCTACACCTGTTTTAATCCTAACCCTAACCAGAGCCCTAACCATTACCCTAAACCTAACCCTAACACTAAAATTTGCCCTAACCCTAAACCTAACCCTAGCCTTAATACTAACCATAATCCTAGCCCTAACCCTAGCTCTAAACCTATTCATTACCCTAACCATAACCATAACCCTAATGCTAATTTTAGGATAACCCTAATCCTATCTCTAACCCTAACTTTGTCCATTACCCTAAACCTAACCTGAAACCTAAACTTAACCATAAACATTACCCTAACTTTAATACTAACCCTAACGCTAATGGAAGCACTGATCCTAAACCTTAATCTAACTCAAACCTTAATCATGACAGTGACTCTAATGATAAACCTGTCTCTATACCTGACCCTAGCTTTCAACCTAAACCTTACACTAGAACTAGCCATAAACCCAAACCTAAAACTAAGCCTAAACATAAACCTAGACCTGTCTTAGCCCTAGCACTAATTCTAACCCAAACCCTAACACAAAACCGAACCCTAATCCTAGACCTAAACCTAGCCTTCATACTAACACTAACCCTAACCCTAGCCCTAACCCTATTTTGTACCTCGTCCTAAACCTAGCTATAACATCATACCTTACACTAATCCTAACCCTAACCCTAACCCTAAACGTAGGCCTAGCCCTAACACTAACCCTAGCGCTAATCCTAGCACAAATTTACTCCTAAACATAACCCTAACTGTAAACCTAACCCTAACTCTCACTCTAGCATTAACCCTAGTTCTAAATCTATCCCTTACCATAACACAAACCCTAGATCTTAACCAAACGCAACCCCATTCCTACTTTCGCCCTAGTCCTATACCTTGACCTAACCTTAACCTCAGTCATACCCTAAACCTTAGTCTAAACCTCACCCTAACACTAGCCCTAACCCTAATGCTAATTGGAAAAATAGCCCAAACGCTAGACCTAGAACTCAAACAAAACCGTGTCATAGGCTTAATGCTAATTCTTAACCTAAACTAAAACCTAAGCTTATACCTACCCCTAACCCCAGCCCTAATTTGAGTCCTAACCCTAACTCTAGAACTTATTCTGACCCTGACTCAGACCCTAAAAATAACCCTAGCTCTAAACATCACACTAACACTAAACTTAACCCGAACACTAGACCTAGCCCTACACCTAACCCTAAAACTAGCCCTAATCGTAACACCAGTTCTTACATTAGCCATAGCCCTGTGCTAACAGAAAAGCTTGCTCTAATCTGAGACTTAAACCTAGCTTTAAACCTAACCCTAAACAAAACCTATACCTATAACTAACCCTAGCTCTAATCCTATTCCTTACCCTAAAAAAATCTTCACCCTAAGGCTACCCTAGTCCCAACCCTAATCCTTAGCCTAACCCCAAACATAACACTATTACTAGTCCTAACCCTAGCCCTCATTCTAACTCTAACCTTAACCCAAGTCCTAACCCTAACCCTGACCCTTAATCTGATCCTAACTCTAACCCAAGGATTAAACCTGACTCTAACCCTAAACTGAACCCTAACAATGGCCGTATGGGTAACCCTATACCTAAACCGAACCCTAACACTCGACCTAGACAAAAACCTAATACTAAATCTAGACATAACTCTAGCTCTAGACCTAAACAAAAACCTAGCCTTAGCCCTCACAATAACCCTTAACCTAACCCAAAGAATTGCTCTACCTCTAGACCTAAACCTAGTCCTAATTCTGGCCATAACCCTAACCCAAACACTGTCCCTTTCTGTAACACAAATCCTAGCTCTAAATTTTATGCAAACCCAAAATCTAGCCATAACCCTAACAATAGACCTAGCCATAACCCTAACTCTAGGTCTTACATTACATATAGCCCTAATGTTAGCCCCAAACCTCACAAAAAACCTAGCTCTAAGTGTAACCCTAACCCTAACCCTAGACCTAACCCTAACACTAACACTTGCCTTGACCCTAACCCTAGCTCAAACACTAACCTTTGCCCAAATATAAATCTAGGCCTAAACCTGACCCTAACCCTAACCCTAGTCCTAATCCTAACCATAACCAAGACCAAACCCTAGTTCTAAATTTATCCATTACCTTAAACATAACCCCAACCTTAAAGCTAAACCTAATCCTAACCCTAAACCTAGATGTTACACTAAACCTATCCATTGCCATAGCCCTAACCATAGCTCAAATCCTAACACTTACCCTAAAACTAACCCTAACATGAACCCAAGGCTTAACCCTAACCCTAACCCTAGCCCTAATCCTAACCCTAACCCTAGCCCCAAACCTATCCATTACACTAAACATAAGCCTAATGCAAATGCTAACCCAAGGCCTAACTCTAAACCTATCTCTGACACTAATCCTATACATTTCCTAAACCTACCCCAAACACTAAACCTAACCTTATTAATTACTCTAACCCAATTCCTAACCCTAATGCTAAATCAAGCCCTGAACCTAAACCATAACCTAAACCAAACTCTAAACAAGACACTTACCCTAACAATACACCTAGCTTTAAACCGCATCATTTCCTAAAAACTAACCCTTATGATAGACCTAGCCATAAACCTAACCTTAACACTATCCCTAAGCGTAACCCTAACTGACATTAGCCATAGACCTAATTCTTGCCCTAAATCTAACAGAAACCCAAGCCCTCATCCAAGCCCTAAACCTAGCCTTAATCCTCACCTTAAACCTAACACTAGCCCAATCCCTAATTTCAACCCTTGCCCTAGTTCTGAACCTAGGTATAACCACATCCCTTCCCGTAACCCTAACCCTAACCCTAATCCAACACTAACACTAAAACTAACCCTAACCCTAAAACTAATCCTAGCTCTAATCCTTGCTCTAATTTAGTGCTAATTGTAACCCTAACTCTAACCCTACCCATAAGACTAACTCTAACTCTTGCCCTAGACCTATTTCTAGTACTAACTCTATCTGTTACCATAAACCTAACACTACCCCTAACCTAACCGCTAAATCTCGCCCAAATCCTAACCCTAGATCTAAACATAACTCTAAATATAACCCTAACCCTAAGCCTGAACCTCACCCTTCCACTAGCCCTAACACTATCGCTAATCCTAAAACTAGTTCTAAACCTAGCTGTAGCTCTAAAACAAAACTGATCCCTAGTCCTAACCCTGACACTAACCTAACTCTCACCTCAGACCTGATATTAGACCTAGCCCTATTTCTTGCCTTAACCTTAACACAAAACCTAAACTTACACCTACCCATAACTCTAGCCTTATTTCTAGTGTTATCCCTAACCCTAAAACTAACACTGACCTTGACTCTGACCCTAACACTAACCCTATTTCAAATCATCACTCTTATCATAACCTAACCCTAACACTAGATCTAGCCCTATCCCTAACTCTAAAAGTAGCCCTAATCGTAACCCTAGTTCTTATATTAGACAAAGCCCTACCCTAAACCTAACCTAATCTAAAACCTAGCCCTAACCCTAACACTAGCTTTAACCCTAACTTAACTCCAAACCTAATCCTATCCTTAGCCTTAATCCTAACCATAACCTAGCCCTAACTCTAGCTCTAATCCTATCAATTACCTTAACCCTAACCCTAACCTAATACTAATCCTAGGATAACCATAACTCTATCCATAACCCTAACCCTATTCATTACCAAAAACCTAACCTGAACCCTAAACCTAACCATATCCATTATCCTAACCCTAAACATAATCTAACCTAATTTGAGCCCTAACCCTAAACCTTAACCTAAAAAAACCCTAACCATTACCCTGCTCTAATAATACCCCTATCTCCAAAAGTGACCCAAACCCTCAACCTAACCCTTACACTATACATAGCCATAAACCTAACCCTAAAACTATCCCTAACCATAACCCTAGACCTAACATTAGCCCTAGGCCTAATGTTAGCCCTTATGCTAAAAAAAAAAAAAGCCCTAATCCTGGCCATAAACCTAGCCTTAATCCGAACCCTAATCCTATCACTAGGATAAACCTAAAGTGAACCCTCACCCTAACCCTTAACCTAGCTATAATATTATACCATACCCTAACCTTAATTCTAACCCTAGCCCTAAACCAAGGCCTAGCTCTAATACTAAACCTAGCTCTAATCCTAGACCTAATTTAGCCGTAACCTTAAATCTAATCATATCTCTAGCCCTAAGACTAAGTCTAACTCTTGCCCTTGCCCTAGCCCTAGTTCTAACATTATCCCTTATGATGACCCAAAGCCTAGCCCTAACCCTATCCCCAAATTTAGCCCTAGCCCTAAACCTAGATCTAACCCTCACTCTAAATCTAGCCTTAACCTAAAACCTAAACCTCACCCTAACACTAGCCTTAATCCTAATGCTAATTTGAAAACTATCCCTCACCATAGCCATAGCACTCAAGCAAAACTGAGCTACAGCTCTAATCCTAAACCTTAACCTCAACCAAACACTAACAGTATGCCTCGCCCTTACCCTAGCCCTAATTTGAGTCTTAAACCTAACCGTACAATTAATAATGACCCTTTATCTGAACCTAAAACTAACCTTAGCTCTAAACATCGCCCTAGCCCTACACCTAACCCAAACACTAAACCTAGCCCTAACCTTAATTCTAAAACTAGCCCTAATCGTAATGCCATGTCTTACATTAGCAATAACCCTAACCCTAACACAAAACTTAGCCTTAATCTGAACCCTAACCCTAGCTTTAATGCTAATGCTAACGCTAACACTAACTCTAACTGTAACCCTAGCTCTAACCCTATCCCTTACCCTATGGCAACCCTCACCCTAATGCTACCCTAGTCCTAACCATAAACCTTAGCCTACCCCAAACCCTAACTCTATTACTAGTCCTAACCCTAGGCCTCATTCTATCTCTAACCCTAATCCTAAAAATAAGCCTATCCCTGACCCTTATTCTGACCCTAACACTAACCCTAGGTCTAAGCCTGACCCTAACCCTAAACCAAACACTAACACTAGCCCTATGGGTAAACCTATAACTAAACCTAACTGTAACATTAACACTAGACCTAAACTTAATCCTAAATATAGCCATAAATCTAGTCATAGCCCTAAACAAAAACCTAGCTCCAGCACTAACAATAACCATTAGTCTAACACAATGACTAACAATACCCCTAGAACTAACCCAAGTAAAATTGTGCTCCTAAATGTAAATCTATTGCTAACCTGAACACTGACCCTTACCCTAACACAAATCCTATCTCTAAACCTTATACTAACCCACACCCTCCCTAACACAAGACCTATCCATAACCATAACCTTAAAACTAGCCATAACCATAATCCTAGTTCTTATATTACCCACAGTCCTAACACTAGCCATAAACCTCCTCCCAAAACCTAGCCCTAAATGTAGCACTAAAACTAGCTGTAAGCCTAATCCTAACTTTAGCCCTAGCCCTAACCCTCACACTGGCCTTGCCCAATATCATAGAAATTTGAAGAAAACTAGGGCCAAGCTGGAGCTCTCTGCACAGAGAGAAGTCTCGGCTGCGCATGTGCTCTCAGCTCAGACGGAAGTCTCAGCTGTGTGTGAGCTCTTCACTCAGAGGGAAGTCTTGGCTGCGGGTTCGCTCTAGGCTCAGACAGAAGTCTCAGCTTTGCAGGTGCTCTCGGCACAGAGGACAGGTAGCACAGAACACAGAGGCTTTGCTTGTGGGTAACCAGGCCAAGCTCTGGACATGGCCAAAGGTCACCCCAGAACCACCCACCTCACCAAACACCCTACACAGGTAACAGATGGAATGCATCTTGGAAAACCTTACTCACAATATGTCAGTGACCATGGCTACCAGCTCAGTTCTGCGGCTGCTCAGGTACCCGGTTTCCAACTACCCTACCTCCAGCTGTGATAACTCAAGATTTTTCTCACAAGCTTTTTTTTTTTTGGGGGGGGTGTGTAGGTATCAATGCAGAACAGCAACTGTACAGGTACCTGGTTTCCAACTCAGAGACTAAGAGTAGGGAGGCTCCAGATAGAAGCTCAAGCCCTCTCATACTGGCTACCTCCACCACCCTTAGCACAGAGACTCAAGCTAGGAATAGACAACTCAACCTACTGGAAGAAAACAGAGTTCTGAGAGACTTTTCTATTCTCGCTCTATTCATCTATTCTCCTCTACACCTTCTGGCCCTCACAATCTCAAGGTACGTGAAACCAAGAACTTTTTATGAAATTGGACTTTAAGAACTGAATAACCAGAATTATTTAATACAGAGGAACTGCATAGGCCCATCTCAGCCCCCCTTTATTTTACATTATTTTCGTTTTCCCTATCTTTCTTTTTTTTTTCTTCTTTTTTCTTCCTCCTTCTATCCCACTTTCAACCTCCAAACTAGTAATAGGGTTAGGGTTTGTGTTAGGTTTAGGGTTAGGGTTAGCATTAGGGTTAGGGTTTGGCTTAAGGTAAGGGATAGGGTTAGAGCTAGAGTTAGGGCTTGGAATAGGGCAAGGGTTAGGTTAAAGCTAGGTTTAGGGCTCGGATTAGGGCTAGTATTGTGTTAGGTTTAGGGCTAGGCAATGGCTTATGTAAGAACTAGGGTTAAAATTAGGGTGAATTTTGGGGTTATGGTTAGGGGTTAAACCTCTAGTGTTACGATTAGTTTTAAGGTTAGGGTAATATTTAAAGCGAGTGTTAGTGTTAGATTAATAGTCAGGGTCACAGTTAGTTTTAGAGTTAGGGTTAGAATTCCAAATAGCACTAGGGTTACTGTAAAGGTTTTGTTTAAATCTGGGGTGGTGTTTAGAGCTAGGGTCGGTGTTAGGATATGAGTCAGAGTCAGGGTTAATATACAGGTTAAGGTTAGGACTCAAATTAGGGCTAGGGTTAGGTCTAGGTGTAGTATTAGGATTTGGTTTAAGTTAAGGTTTAGTGTTAGGGCTATTACTCGGTTTTGTTTTACTGCTAGGGTTAGGGTTAGGGCTAGTTTCATGATTAGAGTTAAGGTTAGTGCTAGTATTAATGTTAGGCTTAGTGTTAGTGTTAGAGTTAGAGTTAGAGTTAGATCTAGGGTTAGGAATAGAAATAAGGATTAGGCAAATGTTATGGCTACATTTATGGCTATGTTTAGGGCTAGGGTTAGAGTTAAGTTAAGGGATTAGAAGGTTAGAACTAGGGATAGGGCTAGTGTGAGAGGTAGAGTTAGTCTTAGGGCTATGGTTAGTATTAGAATTAGGGATAGGGTTAAATTAGGGCTAGGATTAGGACTAGGGTTAGTGTTCAGCTTAGGTCTAGTGTTAAGGTTAGGGTTAGGATTAAGTTTAGGGTAAGGGATGGTGTTATAACTAGGTTAAGTGGGAGGGTGAGGGTTAGAATTAGGTTCGGGCTATGGTTAAGGTTAGGGTTATGATTAGGGCTAAGTTTAGGGCTAGGATGTGAGCTAGGGTTTGTTTTAGGTTTAGGGCTAGGATTAGGGCTAGGGCTAATATCAGGTCTTGGGTTATGGTTAAAGATAGTTTTAGTGTTAGGTTTATGGCTACTTGTAGTGTAAGGGTTAGTTTTAGGGTTAGGGTCAGGTTTAGAGCTAAAACTATTTTTACAGTCAGGGTTTGGGTTAGGGTTTGGGATAGGTTAAGTTTTAAAGTTAGGGCTCAAATTAGCATTAGGTTTAGTGTTAGGTTAACGATAGGGTGAGGTTTAGTGTCTAGGTTTTGGTTAGGGTAATGGAGTGGGTTAGGATTAGGAATAGGGTTAGGTTTAGGACTAGGTTTAGCATTAGAGTTTGGGTCCTGTTTATGGCAATGGATAGGGTTAGAGCTAGGGTTAGGGCTAGGGTTATGTTTATGTTTAGGGCTAGGGTTAGGGTTAGGATTAGGGTTACAACTTTTGTTATGGCTCAGATTAGGGCTAGGTTTTGTTTTACGTTAGTGATAGAGTTAGGGTTATGGCTAGTGTAAGTACCAGGGTTATGTTTAGGGTTAAATTTGGGGTTAGAGTTAGGGCTATGTCTAGTCTTAGGTTTAGGTTTAGGATTAGGGTTATGTTTAGAGCTAGGGTTAGTGTTATGGTCAGAGTTAGGGTCAGGGTTAGTTTTAGTGTTTGGATTAAAACTCAAATTAGGGCTAGGGTTAGGGTAAAGTTTTGGTTTAGGTTAAGGTTTAGGGTTAGGGCTATCGTTCAGTTTTGTTTTAGGGCTAGGTCTAGGGTTAGGGCTAGATTTAGGATTAGCATTAGGGTTAGGGCTAGTGTGAGAGTTAGAATTAGTGATAGGGCTAAAATTAGATTTAGGGTTTGGGATAGGGTTAAATTAGGGCTAGTATTAGGGCTAGGGTTATTGTTTAGCTAAGGCCTAGCGATAGGTTTAGGGTAAGCTTTAAGTTTAGGATAAACAATGGTGTTACAGCTAGGTTTAGACGTAGGGTGAGGGTTAGAGTTAGGGTTAGGGCTAGGGTTGGAGTTAGAGTTATGATTAAGGCTAGGTTTAGGACTAGGATGAGGGATAGTGTTCATTTTAGATTCAGGGCTAGGATTAGTGGTAGGGCTAATATCAGGCCAGGGTTATGGTTAAAGATATTTTTTAGGGTTAGGCTTATGGCTACATTACTGTAAGGGTTAGGTTTAGGGTAAGGGTCATGTTTAGAGCTCAGGGAATTATTGGGATTAGGATTTGGCTTAGGTAAGGATTCAGGTTTACGGCTCAAATTAGCATTAGTGTTAGGGTTAGGGTATAGTTAGGGTTTGTTTTAAGGTTCAGGTTTGGTTTAGGGTAATTGATACGGTTAACATTAGAGATAGGGCTAGGGTTAAGCTTAGGGTTAGCATTAGAGTAAGGGTTATGGTTAGGGTAATTGATAGAGTTAGAACTAGAGTTATGGTTAGGAATATGCCTTGAGTTAGGGTTAGAGTTAGTGTTAGAACTAGGTTTAGGGTTAGGTTTAGGGTTATGTTTAGCATAAAGGTTAGGTTTTGAGCTAGGGCTAGGGCTAGGTTTAGGGTTAAGTCTAGGGATATAATTACTGTAGGTTTAGGGTTAGGGTGGTGTTTTGAACTAGATGAGGGTTAGGATATAAGTCAGGTAAAGGGTTAATTTTAAGATTATGATTAGGACTTGAATTAGGGCTAGGGTTAAGTCTAGGTGTAGTGCTAGGGTTTGGTTTAAGTTAAGGTTAATGTTAGGCCTGTTGATTTTGTTTTAGTGCTATGATTAAGGTTAGGGCTAGTTTTATGATTAGCTTTAAGGTTAGGGCTAGGGTTATGGTTAGGTTTAGGATTAAGGCTAGATTTAAGGCTAGGATTAGGGCTAGGTTTTGTGTTAGGTTTAGGGCAACAATTAGGGCCAGGACTAATATAGGGTCTAGGTTTATAGTTAGTGTTATTTTTAGGGTTAGGTTTATGGCAAAGTCAAATTAAAGTGTTACATTTAGGGAAAGGGTCAGATTAAAAGCTGGAATATTATTAGGGTCAGGGTCAGGCTTTGGGTTTGGGTTAGGTTAAGTTTTAGTGTTAAGGCTCAAATAGCATTAAGTTTAGAATTAGGGTTAGGGTAATGGATAGTGTTAGGTTTAGGATTAGGTTTGGTTTAAGGTAATGGATATGATTAGGGTTTGTGATAGATTTAGGGTTAGGCCTAGGGTTAGCATTAGGGTTATAGTTATCTTTAGGGTAATTTATAGGTTTAGACCTAGGTTTAGGGCTAGGATAATGGTTAGGATAAGGGCTAGAGTTAGCGTTAGGGTCAAGGTTAGGGCGAGGGTTACACTTAGGATTAGGTTTAGGGTGCGGTCTAGCATTTGGGCTAGCATTTTTGCTATGGCTAAGATTAATTTATGGTTTGGTCTAGGGTTATGGTCATGGTTAGTGTAATGGTTAGGGCTAGGGTTATCATTAGGGTTAGGGTCATAGGTTTAGATGTCAGGTTAAAGATAGTTTTAGGTTTAGGTTAGCGTTAGGTTTAGGTTTAGGATTAGGGTTAGCATTTGAGCTAGCTTAGGTTTAGGGTTAAGTTTAGGTTAACTGTTAGTTCTAGGGTTAGGATTATGTTTAGGGTTAGGGTAGGTTTAGCTTTAGGTCTAGTGTTATCATTTGGGTTAAGTTTAGGGTTAGAGTAATGGGTAGGGTTCAAGCTAGTGTTAGGGCTTGGGTTAAGGTTAGGATTAGGGCTGGGGTTAGGTTTAGGGTTTGACCTTGGGTTAGTGTTAGGATTAGATTAAGTGTAAGCATTAGGGATGGAGCTAGATTTAGGGCTAGGATGAGGGTTAGGTTTACAGTCTGGGCTAGGGTAGGTTTACGGTTAGGTTTAGGGCTAGGGTTAGCATTATTTTTAGGGTTATTGTCAGTATAATGGATAGAATTAGAGCTAGGGTTCGGGCTATGGTTCCAGTTAGGATTAGAGCTAGAATTAGGGTGAGGTTTAGGGTTTGGGCTAGGGTTATTTTATGGTAAGGTTTAGTGTTTGAGCTAGGGTTAGGGCTAGAACGAGGGTTAGGGTTAGGGTTAGGGCTAAGTTTAGGGTTAGAGTTATGCTTATGGTTAGGTTTAGGGCTGTAATTAGGGCTGGGTTTTGTGTGAGGTTTAGGGCTACTGTTAGGTACATGGGTAATGTAAGAGCTAGAGTTATGGTTATGGCTATATTTAGAGTTCATATAGTGTTAGGGTTAGTTTGTGGCATAGGATAAGGTTTAGAGCTAGGGTTTTTGTTAGGGTAAGTGTCAGGGTTCAGGTTAGAATTAGGTTTAGGCTTAGGTCCACAATGAGGACTAGGGTTAGTTCTAGGGGTAGAGTTAGTGTTTGATTTAATTTAAGGGTTATTGTTATGGCTACGACTAGAGTTATGGCTATATTTAGGATTATGTTTAGGTCTAGGGTTAGTGTTATTGTTAGGTTTAGGTTTAGGGTTAATGGTAGGGCTAGTGTTAGTTTTTGGATAAAGTTTAGGGTCAGGTTTAAACCCAGGTTTAGTGTTAGGGTCAGAATTAGTGTCAGGGTTAGTGTTAGGGTTTGGGTTAAGTTTAGAGCTAGAATGAGGGTTAGGATTAGGACTAGTAATAGAGTTAGGCTTTGGGGTAGGCATAGAATTAGGGTTAAGACTAGGGTAGCAATAGGGTGAGGGTTTGACTAAGTGTAAGAAATAGAGTTAGAACTAAGATTAGGACTAGGGATAGGGTTAGAGTTAGGGCCAGGGTTAGGATTAGGGTTAAAACTAGGGTTAGGCTTTGGATTAGGGCTAAGTTTTGTGTTAGGTTTAGGGCTATGGCTAATTTCAGAACTGGCATTACAATTAGGGCTAGTTTTAGGGTTAGGTTTAGGGAAAGGTCTAGTGTTAGGATTAGGTTTAGGGATAGGGTGATTTGTAGAGTTAGGGTTAGTGTTAAGGTCAGAGTCAGGGTTAGTATTAGTTCTAGGGTTAGGGTTAGGACTCGAATTAGGGATAGGGTTAGGGCGAGCTGTAGGATTAGGGTTTGGTTTAGGGTAAGGGTTAGGGTCAGTGAAATGGCTCGGTTTTCCTTGAGAGCTAGGGCTTGGGTTGGAGCTAGTTTTCAAATTAGCGTTAGGGTTAGAGCTAGTGTTAGCATGTGGTTTAGGCTTAGGGTTAGGGTTAGATTTAGAGTTAGGGTTAGATCTAGGTTTAGGGCTACAGCGAAGGTTAGCGCTAGGGTTAGGGCTAGGATTTGAGTTATTATAAGGGATAGAGTTAGAAGTAGGGCTAGGTCTAGGGCTAGAGCGAGAGTTACAGTTAGTGTAAGGATTAGATTTAGGGTTAGAATTAGGGCTTAATTAGAACTAGAATTAGAATAGGTTCATGGTTATGGTTATGGTTATGGATATGGTTAGGTATGATGTTATAACTAGCTTAGAACTAGAGCAAGGGTTAAAATTAGGTCTAGGTCTTTGGTTAGGGTTAGGTTTAGGATTAAGGCTAAGATTAGAGCTAGGATTAGGGCTAAGATTAGAGCTAGGATTAAGGCCAAGATTAGAGCTAGGATTAGGGCTAGAGTTTGTTTTAGGGTTTGGACTTCATTAGGGCTATGGCTAGAGTTATGGTTAGAGATAGTTTTAGGGTTAAGATCATTAGGTTTAAGATTAGGTTAATGGATATGATTAGGTTTAGGGTTCAAGTTAGATTTAAGGCAATGTATAAGTTTAGGGTTAGAAATAGGTTTAGGGTTATTTTAGGGTTAGCACTAGGGTTAGGATTAGGATTGGGGTAATGGATAGGGTTACAGCTCGGGTTAGGTCTAGGTTTATGGTTAGGATTAAGGCTGGGTTTAGGGTTAGGTTTTGGGTTATGTCAGAGTTTACGGTTAGGTTTAGGGTTAGGTTTGGGGTAAGGGTTAGGGCTAGAATTGGGGTTATGTTTGGGGTTAAAGGTAGTGTTACAGCTCTGATTCCGGATAGGTTTGGGGTTAGATTAGGGTAAGGCTTAGGGCTACAGCCAATGTAAGAACTAGGGTTATGATTAGAACTAGTTTTAGGGTTAGGGTTAGGGCTAGGTCTAGGGTTAGGTTTAGGTTTAGGTTTTGAGTGATGTTTAGAGCTAGGGTTAGTCTTAGGGTCAGAGTCAGGGTCAAGGTTTGTTTTAGGGTTAGGGATAGGACTCGAATTAGACCTAGGTTTAGGGCTAGGTGTAGTCATAGGTTTGGTTTATTTTAAAGGTTAGGGTAAGGGCTATGGCTAGGTTGTTTGTAGGGTTATGGCTAGGGTTAGATTTAGGATTAGGTTTAAAGCTAGTGTTAGAGCTTGGATTAGGTCTAGGCTACGTTTTGTGTTAGCTTTAGGGCTATAGCTAATGTAAGAACTAGGTTTACAATTAGGGCCAGTTTTAGGGTTAGTGTTACGTCTAGGTTTAGTGTTTCGTTCGTTTTAGGGTTAGGGTTATGTTTAGGGTAATGGATAGGTTAGGGTTAGTGATTGTGTTAGGGTTAGGCCAAGGCTTAGCATTAGGGTTAGGATTAGGGTTAGGGTTACTGTAATGGATAAGGTTATAGCTAGGGTTAGGTCTAGGGTTGTGGTTAGTGTTAGTGTTGGGGTTAGTGTGAGGTTTAGGGATAGTGCAAGGATTAAAGTTAGGGTTAGGTTTAGGGTAAAGGTTAGGATTTGGTTTAGGTTTAGAGTTAGGATTAAAGCTAGGGTTGGGGCTCGCATTAGGCCTACATTTTGGGGAACATTAGTGCTAGTATTAGGGATACAGCTAATGTTAGAACTAGAGTTATGATTAGGGCTAATTTTAGGGTTACGGTTAAGGCTAAGTGTAGTTTTATGATTAGGTTGAAGTTCAGGGTGATGTTTTGACCTAGGGTTAGTGTTAGGTTCAGAATCAGGGTCAGGGTTAGTTTTAGGGTTGGGGATAGGACTCGAATTAGGGGTAAGCTTAGGGCTAGATGTAGGGTTAAGTTTTGATTTAGGTTAAGGGTTAGGGTTAGTGTTATGATTCCTTATGTTTTAGGGCTAAGGATAAAGTTAAGGGTAGTTTTACAATTAATCTTAGTGTTATTGCTACTGATAGGGTGAGTTTAGGCTTAGTGGTACATATAGAGTTATGGTTAATTCTAGGGTTACGACTATGGCTAGGGTTAGGGCTAAGGTTAGGTCTAGTGTTTGGTTTTTGGTAAGTGATATAGTTAGAACTAGGAATAGAGCTAGGGCGATAGTTAGAGTTAGTCTTAAGTCTAGGGTTAGTGTTAAGTTTAGGGCTAAATTAGGGCTAGGAATATGTCTAGGATTGGTGTTAGGGTTAGGCCTAGTGTTAGGGCTATATTTAAGATTAGGTTTAGGGTTAGGTTTAGGGGAAGGGATGGGGTTATAGCTAATTTTAGGGCTAGGGCGATGATTAGAATTAGGTTAAGGTCTAGGGTTAGGTTTGTGTTAGAATTAAGGCTAGATTTGGGGTTAGGATGAAGGGAAAGGTTTGTGTTAGGGTTAGGGCAAGTTTTAGGGATAATGTCAGGTTTAGGGTTACAGCTAGGGATAGTTATAGGGTTAGATACATGGCTAGGTCTAATGTTAGGTTTAGGGCAAGGCCCAGGTAAAGAGTAAGGTGTATTTTTAGGGTAAGGGTCAGATTTCAGGTTTGTGTTAGATTAATTATTAGGGTTAGGGCTCAAATTATTGTTAGGGTTAGAATTAGGGTTAGGTTTATAGCTAGGTTTAGATTTAGGATTCAGTATAAGATTATGGATATTGGTAGGGTAACAGTTAGTGATAGGGTTAGGGTTAGGCCTAGGGTTAGCATTTGGGTAGGGTTATTGTTAAAGTAATGAACAGCATTAGATCTAGGGTTAGGGCTAGGGTTTTGGATAGGATAGGGCTAGAGTTAGGGTTAGGGCTAGGCCTAGGATTAGGGTTTGGGTTAGGTTTAGGATACAGTTTATGTTTTGAGCTAGGGATAGTGCTAGGGTGAGGGTTAGGTTTAGGATTATGTCTAGGGTTAGATTTATGGTTAAGGTTAGTGTTAGTGTGAGGGTTAGTGCAAAGGTTATCTTTAGAGTTAGGTTAATGGATACGGTTAGATGTTGGGTTAGGTTTAAGGGTAGTTTTAGGTTTAGCGTTAGTGTTAAGGTTAGGACTAAGATTATCATTTGAGTTAGGGTAATGGATAGGTTTAGACGTCAGGTTAGGGTAAGGGGTAGTTTTATGTTTATGGCTAGTGTTAGGGTTTGGGCTAGGGTTAGTGTTAGAGTAAGGGTTAGGGTTTTATCTAGGGTTAAGGCTATGATGAGAGTTAGGTTTAGGGTTAGGTCTAGGATTAGGTTTACCATTAGGATTAGAGGTAGGGTTATCATTAGGGTTAAGGTTCTGTTTAGGGTATTGGATAAATTTAGAAATAGTATTAGGGCTAGTGTTAACATTATGATTAGGGCTAGGATTAGAATTAGGTTTAGGGATAGGGCTAGGGTTATGTTTAGGGTTCAGTTTTTGGTTTTATCTAGGGTTATGTCTAAGATGAGAGTTAGGGTTATCATGAGTGTTAGGCTTATGGTAAGGAATAAGGTTAGATTAGGGTTAGGGCTATGCTTTGGGCTAGATTTAGGCCTAGGATTATGGCTAGGTTTTGTGTTAGGTTTAGAGCTAATTTTAGTGCTATGGTAATGTAAGAGTTAGGTCTACGGTTATGGCTAGTTCTAGTGTTAGGTTTCGTTTTCAGTTAGGGTCAGTTTTATAGCTCGGTTTAGTGTTAGTGTCAGGGTCTGTGTTTGGATTAGTGTTAGGGTTAGGGCTAGAGTCAGAATTAGGATTGGTTAGGTCTAGAGGTAAAGTTAGTGTTTGGCTTAGGTTAAGGGATATCATTAGAGCTAGGTCTAATTTTTTGTTTAGGTCTTGGTTAAAGATATGGCTAGATTTATAATTAGGTTTAATCTAGGTCTAGTATTAGGGTTACATTTAGATATAGGGTGATGGGTAGGGCTAGTGTTAGGATTTGGTTTAGGTTCAGGGTCAGAATAAGGGTCAGGGTTAGGGTTAGAATTTGGGTTATGGTCATAACAAGAATGAGGGCTAGGGTTAGGACTAGTAATAGGGTTAGGATTTGGGTTAGACTAAGGATTAGTTTTAGGACTAGGGTTAGCATTAGGGTTGGGGTTTGGCTAGGGTAAAGTATAAGGTTAGAGATAGGGTTAGAGCTAGGGTTCGGGTTAGGGTTAGGGATTGTGTTAGGGTTAGAGTTAGGGTGAAAGATAGGGTTAGGTATCAGGTTTGGGCTAGGTTTGGGTTAGCATTAGGTTCAAGGTTACGGCTAATGTATGATCTAGGTTTATGATTAGAACTATTTTTAAAACTAGTGTAGCAACCAGGTCTAGAGTTAGGTTAAAGTTTTGGTTTAGGGTGATGTTTAGAGGTAGGGTTAGTGTTAATGTCAGAGACAGGTTAGGGGTAGATTTAGGGTTAAGATTAGGACTCAAATTAGGGCTAGGCTTAGGGCTAGATATAAGGTTAGGGTTTGGTTTAGGTAAAAGTTTGGAGTTATTGTTATGGCTCAGTTTTGTTTTAGGTCTAAGCCTATGGTTAGAGCTAGTTTTAGGATGAGTATTAGGGTTAGGGCTAGTGTTAGGGTTAGGTTTAGTTTTAGAATTTTAGGGTTAGATTTAGAGTTAGGTTTAGATCTACGGTTAGTGCAAAATGTTAGGTTAGGGCTAGGGTTAATGTAGGCTATGGCTAGGAATAAAATTATAGTAAGTGATAGAGTTAGAATTATGGCTAGGGCTAGGGCGAGAGTTATAGTTAGTCTTAAAGCTTGGATTAGGGTTAGGTTTAGATTAGGGCTAGGGTTAGTGTTAGGGTTAGTCCTAGGGTTAAGGTTAGGGCTAGGTTTAATGTTAATGTTATGGTCTGGCTTAGGTTTAGGATAAGCTATGGGGTTATAACTTGCTTTAGGGCTAGGGAAAGGGTTATAATTAGGGTTAGTGTTATGATTAAGGCTAAGTTTTATTCTAGGATAAGAGCTAGTGTTTGTTTTGGGGTTAGGGCTAGGATTAGGGCTAGGGTGAATGTCAGGTATAGGGTTACAGTTAGAGATAGGTTGCAGTTTATGTTTATGATTAGGTCTAGTGTAAGGGTTAGATTTAGGGTAAGGGTCAAGTTAAAAGCTATGTGTATTATTAGGGTCAGTATTTGGCTTAAGGTTTGGTTTAGGTTAATGTTTAGGTTTATGGCTCGAAATAGCACTAGGTTTAGAGTTAGGGTTAGGGCAATGAAAAGGCTTAAGATTAGGGTTCAGGTTAGTTTTAAGGAAATGGATAGGTTTAGGAATTGAGATAGGGTTAGGGTTAAGCCTAGGATTAGCATTAGGGTTAGTATTGTAATTAGCATAGTGGATAGATTTAGAGCTAGGTTTAGGGCTAGGCTTATGGTTATGATTAGGGTTAGGGTTAGGGTACTTGATATAATTAGAGCTATCATTAGGGCTATGTTTAATGTTAGGATTAGAGCTAGTGGTAGATTTGGGTTTGGGATACGGCTAGGGTTATGTTAAGGGTAAAGGTTAGGCTTTGAGCTAGGGTTAGGTCTAAAGCGAGGCTTAGGGTTAGGGTTAGGGTTAGGGTTAGGTTTGGTTTACACTTAGGGCTATGTTCAGTCCTAAAATTACAGCTAGGTTTTGGGCTAGTTTAGGCCCAGGGTTAGGGCCATGGGTAATGTAAGAGCTAGGGTTATGATTAGGGCTAGTTTTAGGATTAGGGTTATAGCTAGGTCTAGTGTTAGGATTAGGTTTGGTTTAGAGTGAGCTTTGGAGTTAGGATTATGTTAGGGTCAGGGCCAGTGTTCAGGTTAGAGTTAGTGTTAGATTTAGTTCCAGAATTAGGACTAGGGTTAGGTCTAGGGGTAGGGTTAGTGTTTGGGTTAGGTTAAGGGTTTTTGTTAGGGCTAGGGCTAGGTTGGTGTTCAGGTCTAAGGCTAGAGATATGTCTAGATTTAGGATTAGGTTTAAGTCTAGGGCTAGTGTTAGGTTTAGATTTAAGTATATGATTACTGGTAGGGCTAAAGTTAGAGTACAGTTTCGGGTTAGGGTCCGGTTTATACCTGCTGTTAGTATTAGGGTCAGAATAAGTGTCAGGGATAGGATTTTGGTTTTGGTTAGGGTTACAGCTGGAATGAAGGTTAGTGTTAGGCCTAGTAATAGGGTTAGGGATTGGGTTAGGCTAAGAATTAGGGTTAGGACTAGGGTTAGTATTAGGTTTAGGGTTTAGCTTAAAGTAATGGATAGGGTAAAAGCTCTGGGTTAGATCTAGGGTTAGGTATGGATTAGGACTACTTTTAAGGTTAGGGTTAAAACTAGACTTAGCGCTTGGCTTAGGGCCAGGTTTGGTTTAGGTTGGGGCTAGTGTTAGGCCTACAACTAATGTATAAAGCAGGTTATGATTAGGGCTACTTTTTGGGAAAGTGTTACGGCTAGATCAAGTGTTAGGGTTAGGGTTACCATTTTCGTGATGTTTAGAGCTAGGGTTAGTGTTAGGTTCAGGGTCAGTGTTCGGGTTATAGTTAGGGTTAGGGTGAAACCCCGAATTATCACTAGAGTTAGGACTAGGGGTAGGATTAGTGTTTGTGTTAGGTTAAGGTTTATCATTAGGGCTGGGGCTAGGTGTTTGTTTAGGTCTAGGGCTAGAGATATGGCTAGAGTCAGGATTAGGTTTAGGTCTAGGGCTAGTGTTAGGGTTAGGTTTAGGTATAGGTTTATTGCTAGTGCTAGTGTTAGGGTTTGGTTTATGGTTAGGTTCAGGTTTAGACATACAGTTAATGTTAGGGTCAGAATAAGTGTCAGGGTTAGGTTTCAGGTTTGGGTTATGGTTAGAGCTAGAATGAGGGCTAGGATTAGGACTAGTATTAGGGTTATGGTTTGGGTTAGGCTAAAGATTAAGGTTAGGTTAATGGCTATGTTTAGTGTAAGTGTTAGGTTTCAGGTAGGAGTCGATTTTAGAACTAGGGGTATTATTAGGTTCAGCTTCAGGTTTAGGGTTTTGTTTAGGTTAGGGTTTAGGGTTAGGCCTCAAATTAGCACTAGGGTTTGGTTTAAGGTAGTGATAGGGTTTGGTTTAAGTTTCAGGTTTTATTTAGCATAATGGATAGGGTTACAGTTAGGGATAAGGATAGATTTAGGCCTAGGGTTAGCATTATAATTAGGGTTATCTTTAGGGTAATTGATAGGGTTAGGCTAAATTTAGGTCTAGGGTTATGGATAGGATTAGGGCTAAGGTAAGTGTTAGGGTTATGGGTTTGTTTTGTGTTAAGTTTAGGGCTAGAATTACGGCTAGGGCAAAAGTCAGGTCTAGGATTTTGGCTAGCGAGTTTTAGGTTTAGGTTTATGGCTAGGTCTAGTATAAGGATTAGGTTTAGTGGTAGGTTCAGGGTTAGAGCTAGGTGTATTATCATGGGAAGGGCCAAAGTTAGGTTTGGGTTGGGTTAAGGTTTAGGTTTAAGGCTTGAATTATCATTAGGGTTAGAGTTAGGGTAATGATAGGTTAGGTTTAGGGTTCAGGTTAGGTTTAGGTTGATGAAATAGGTTAGGGTTAGGGATAAGTTTGGGGTTAGGCCTAGGGTTACCATTAGAGTAATGGTTATGATTAGGGTAATGGATAGGGTTAGAGCTAGTGATAGGGCTAGGGTTATGGTTAGAATTCTGGCTAGGGTTAGGGTAAAGTTTAGGAGTATGTTCTGGGTTAGAGTTAGGTTTAGGGTTACGTTTAAAGCTAGGGTTAAGGCTCTGATTATGGCTTGATTTTTGGTTTGGTTAGGGCTAGGATTAGGATTATGGTAATGTAAGAACTAGTGTTGCAATTAGTGCTAGTTTTAGTGTTAGGGTTAGGGCTTGGTCTAGTGTTATGTTTAGGTTTAGGGTTAGGGTGATGTTTAGAGCAAGGGTTATTGTTACGGTTACTGTCAGATTCAGGGTTAGGTTTCGGGTTAGGGTTAGAACTCAAATTATTGCTAAAGTTAGTAGAAGTTTTAAGGTTAGGGTTTGGTTTAGGTTAAGGGTTAGGGATATACATTGGTTTTGTTTTAGGGCTAGGTCTATGGTTACGGCTAGATTATGGATTAGTATCAGTGTTAGGGCTAGTGTTAGGTTGAGTTTAGGCTTAGGGTGAGGATTACATTTAGAGTTAGTGTTAGATCTAGGGTTAAGGTAGGGCTAGGGCTAGGGTCAGGGTGAGGGTTAGGGTTATGTAATGAATATGGTTAGAACTAGGGATTCTGCTAGGGTGAGAATTAGAGTTCGTCATAGTAGTAGTCTTAGGATTAGGTTTAGGGCAAATTAGGGCTAGGATTAGAGCTAGGGTTAGGGCTAGGTTTAGGGCTAAATTGGGGCTAGGATTAGTACTAGGGTTAGTGTTAGAGTTATGGGTAGGATTAGGGCTAGAGTTAAGGTTAGGTTTAGTGCTAAATTAGGGCTTAGGATTAGGTCTAGGATTAGTATTGGGGTTAGGGCTACATTAGGGCTAGTATTAAGGCTAGGGTTAGTGTTATGGTTAGACTAAGGGATTGGGCTAGAGTTAGGGTTAGCATTGGTGTTAAGGTAAAGTTTAGGGAAATGGGTAGGGTTATAGTTATCTTTACATAGAGGGCGAGCTTTAGAATTAGGATAAGGCCTAGGGTTATGTTTCAGTTCAGGATTAAGTCTAGGTTTAGGGCTAGGTTAAGTGTTAGAGTTTCTGCTAGGTTTATGGCTAGGACCAGGTCTAGGGCTAATATCAGGTCTAGGGTTAATGTTAAAAATAATTTTAGGGTTAGGTTATGGTTAGGTCTAGTGTAAGAGTTAGGTTTAGATTAAAGGTCAGCTTTAGGGCTAGGGTTATTATTAGGGTCAGGAACAGGGTCAGAGTTAGCATTTGGTTTAGCTAAAGGTTTAGGGTTAAGGCTCGAATTAGCATTAGTGTAGGTTTAGCATTAGGGTAATGGATAAGGTTTAGTTTAGGTTTCAGTTAATGTTTAGGGTAATGGATGAGTTAGCTACCATTAGGGTTAGGGTTATATTTAGTGTAATGGAGAGGTGTAGAGTTAGGGTTAGGGCTATGTTATGGTTTGGATTAACTCTAGGATTAGGGCTAGGTTTAGGGATAAGTTTAGGGTGTGATTTAGGGTAAGTTTTAGGGTTAGGATAAGTGTTAAGTTTAGGGCTAGGGTTATAGTTACGTTAGGGTAAGGGTTAGTGTTTGAGCTAGTGTAGGGCTAGGGTGAGGGTTATGTTTAGGTTTAGGTCTAGGTTTACATTATTGTTTGAATTTGGCTTAGTGTTACAGATGGGGTCTTAATTAGGGTTAGGGTTATGGTAATGGATATGTTTAGAGCTAAAGTTCAGACTAGGTTTAATGTTAGGATTAGGGCTAGGGTTAGGGATAGGGTTTATGATAGAGCTAGGGTTATGTGTAGTGTTAAGTTTAGGCTTTGAGATAGGGTTAGGTCTAAGGCAAGGCTTAGGTTAGGGCTAGGTTTAGGGCTAGGGTTAGGCTAAGGGTTATGCTTAGAGCTAAGTTTAGGCCTAGGTTTAGGGCTAGGTTTCATGTTATGTTTAGGGCTAGGGTTAGGACTATAGTTAATGTAAGATCTAGGGTTATGTTTAGGGTTGGTTTTAGGGTTAGGGTTATGGCTAGGTCTAGTGTTAGGTCTAGGTTGTAAGTTAGTGTCATGTTTAAAACTAGGTTCAGTGTTAGAATTAGGGTCAGTATTTGGGATAGGGTTAGGGTTAGGGCCAGAATTAGGACTAGGTTTAGGTCTAGGTGTAGGGTAAGTGTTCGGTTTAGGTTAAGGGTTATTGTTAGTGCTAGGGGCTAGGTTTTTGTTT